>NW_026652911.1:0-20414 GCF_009828535.3 Hylobates moloch
AAAATAAACAACACACTAAAAAAAGTCTAAATCTTTCATTAAAAGCTAATGGATTTTAAGAAAAACAAGCATAGGCATCAACAATGCTTGTGGTAAAATAAAGATTCATTTCGTTCATTTCTATTGAGCTCGGATAAGATTTGATCAAAAGCTAGCAAATATAGAACAAAAAAGAAGTATTATTCTAAATAACAATATTGTGAATTATTACATCAATATAAGTAAAAATATGATCTCACACTAAATCTCACCTATAGTTGTACAACATCAAATGCTATTTTTTATTTAAAATTTTGTTTCATATAAAAATTCAATTTATATCACCCTCCTTTGGCCATTTCAATACCTTCTCCACTTTATATCAGTGGAAAACAGGCCAGCAGGTCCCAGGAAATGACGTGGTGTTATTGCTGCTTTAACAATGATCATGAAAAGCACTTGGCTAGGTGCTGCTCACGTGTCAAACACTGCTCATTGCCTTAAAGTATTGGTTTCTAAAATTTACTGGTAATATAAAATTATTAACTAAGAAGACTTTATCTTATTCAAATATGTTTTATGGGATTTCATTGACATTTAAGTGTCTGAATTATCTGGAATATTGAAATTTTCCACGAACCCAAATTGAGTACTGTAATCTTTTACTGAAAGTTTTTCTGAGGCAGAACAAGATTTATAACATTTTACTATCATATGGAAGAGATGTATAAACCATGTTTTCAGTAATCACTTTGAACACAGCATTCTCAGTTCCCAGTAGGCATCCTGAGTCACTCAGGGGAAATTCGTTTCTCTGTAAAGAGGCAGAAGACAATGCTGAGTGGAGGCACCACACTGCACAGCAATGCTTTCCACATGCACCTGTTAGGGTCTCAATTTAATTGGGCTGTTATTTGCATGGCTAGATACTTATTGAATTTAGTCATACTATTTTTTAGCAACTAATGGCATCTATTACCCATTAATTTTATACATTTGCTTTTTTCAAAAACAAATCTTTTGTTAATTTTACTCTAAGACTAAATTTACAATCTTCAATTTTTCACTGTTAAGACAAATCAGAGAAGAGCAATGTGTGTATATAGCGTGCATATTTCTGCCTATCAAAATTTTTCTTTCATTGCCTTGGAAATCCTGGGAAGCCATCTATAAAATACTCCTTTTGAATACCTTAGCCAGGATTTTAGATTTCAAAAGGTCAAATGAGCAAAGCCCAAATCTCGTCTTTGTTTTTTGTTAATCATCTGGCCATTTCCAAAAGCATGCCAATTATGCCAAGCCTTTGAAAAGATGTGGTTTTGATTAATTTTATCTCATTTCAAATGTTTTCTCTAATTGTTAGTTTTTTCATGTTAATCTAAAAGAAACTGCCTACATAATTATGTATTCAAGAAATATTCACATTAAGGTGTTTACAGTTTAATCTTCTATTACAGTATAGTAGAATCCTCTATAATTAGAAGCTAATTATTTATAAATTCATTGTTTTTAAGGTTTTTCTAATGTGAAAAAAACAATTAGGTATGCCTTTTGAAATAAGTTAAATTCTAGGACATTACCTACTGGTCTTCATGGTATTTCTGTAATGAATAGTGTAAACCTCAGTCACCAGAATGGTGCAGATATGCTGATTGAATTAGAATGAGTTCAGCCTTGTTGGTAGACTATCAATATCCCAGAGGCTGATCATTCACTACAGCTTACTATATGTTGTTCCATAATGCCAGTGAGCACTTTTACCCAGGTTACCCTTTTCTGGGTAACCTATAGCTAACTATCCTAAATATATATGTACCCAATATAGGAGCACCCAGATTCATAAAGCAAGTCCTTAGAGACCTACAAAGAGACTTAGACTCCCACACAATAATAATGGGAGACTTTAACAGCCCACTGTCGATATCAGACAGATCAACAAGACAGAAGGTTAACAAGGATATACAGGACTTGAACTCAGCTCTGCACCAAGCTGACCTAATAGACATCTACAGAACTCTCCACCCCAAATCAACAGAAGATACATTCTTCTCAGCACATCACACTTATTCTAAAATTGACCACATAATTGGAAGTAAAGCACTCCTCGGCAAATGTAAAAGAACAGAAATCACAACAAACTGTCTCTCAGACCACAGTGCAAACAAACCAGAACTCAGGATTAAGAACACAGTGCAATCAAATTAGAGCTCACTCAAAACTGCACAACTATATGGAAACTGAACAACCTTCTTCTGAATGACTACTGGGTAAATAAAGAATTGAAGACAGAAATAAAGATGTTCCTTGAAACCAATGAGAACAAAGACAAAACATACCAGAATCTCTGGGACACATTTAAAGCAGTGTGTAGAGGGAAATTTATAGCACTAAATGCCCACAAGAGAAAGCAGGAAAGATCTAAAATCGACACCCTAACATCACAATTAAAAGAACTAGACAAGCAAGAGCAAACAAATTTAAAAGTTAGCAGAAGGCAAGAAATAACCAAGATCAGAGAAGAACTGAAAGAGAGACACAAAAACCCTTCAAAAAATCAACGAATTCAAGAGCTGTTTTTTTGAAAAGATCAATAATATTGATAGACTGCTACCAAGACTAATAAAGAAGAAAAGAGAGAAGAATCAAATAGATGCAATAAAAAATGATAAAGGGGATATCACCACCGATCCCACAGAAATACAAACTACCATCAGAGAACACTATAAACACCTCTACTCAAATAAACTAGAAAATCTAGAAGAAATGGATAAATTCCTGGACACATACACCCTCCCAAGACTAAACCAGGAAGAAGTTAAATCTCTGAATAGACCAGTAACAGGCTCTGAAATTGCGGCAGTAATTTTTTTCTTTTTTTTTGAGATGGTGTGTCACTCTGTCACGCAGGCTGGAGTGCAGTGTTGTGATTTCGGCTCACTGCAACCTCTGCCTCCCAGGTTCAAGTGATTCTCCTGCCTCAGCCTCCCGAGTAGCTGGGATTACTGGCACGTGCCACCATGCCCAGCTAATTTATTGTATTTTTAGTAGAGACAGGGTTTCACCGTGTTAGCCAGGATGGTCTCAATCTCCTGAGCTCGTGATCTGCTTGCCTTGGCCTCCCAAAGTGCTGGGATTACAGGCATGAGCCACTGTGCCTGGCCAAGGCAATAATTAATAGCCTACCAACCAAAAAAAGTCCAGGACCAGACAGATTCACAGCCAAATTCTACCAGAGGTACAAAGAGGAGCTGGTACCATTCCTTCAGAAACTATTCCAATCAATAGAAAAACAGAGAATCCTCTGTAACTCATTTTATGAGGCCAGCATCATCCTGATACCAAAGCCTGGCAGAGACACAACAAAAAAGAGAATTTTAGACCAATATCCCTGATGAACATTAATGCAAAAATCCTCAATAAAATACTGGCAAACCAAATCCAGCAGCACGTCAAAAAGCTCATCAAGTTGGCTTAGTCCCTGGGAAGCAAGTCTGGTTCAACATAGGCAAATCAATAAACGTAATCCATCACATAAACAGAACCAACGACAAAAACCACATTATATCAATAGATGCCGAAAAGGCCTTTAACAAAATTCAACAGCCTTCTTGCTAAAAACTCTCAATAAACTAGGTATTGATCGAACGTATCTGAAAATAATAAGAGCTATTTATGACAATCCCACAGCCAATATCATACTGAATGGGCAAAACTAGAAGCATTCACTTTGAAAACCAGCACAAGACAAGGATGCCCTCTCTCACCAATATTCAACATACTGTTGGAAGTTCTGGCCAGGGTAATCAGGTAAGAGAAAGAAATAAAGGGTATTCAATTAGGAAAAGAGGAAGTCAAATTGTCCCTGTTTGCAGATGACATGATTGTATATTTAGAAAACCCCATCATCTCAGCCCAAAGTCTCCTTAAGCTGATAACCAACTTCAGCAAAGTCTCAGGATACAAAATCAATGTGCAAAAATCACAAGCATTCCTATACACCAATAACAGAGAGCCAAATCATGAGTGAACTCCCATTCACAATTGGTACAAAGAGAATAAAATACCTAGGAATCCAACTTACAAAGGATGTGAAGGACCTCTTCAAGGAGAGCTAAAAAACCACTGCTCAATGAAATAAAAGAGGACACAAATCAATGGAAGAATATTCCATGCTCATGGATAGGAAGGATCAATATCATGAAATTTATAGATTCAATGCCATCCCCATCAACCTACCAACGACTCTCTTCACAGAATTGGAAAAAAACTAATTTAAAGTTCATATGGGACTAAAAATGAGCTCATATAGCCAAGACAATCCTAAGCAAAAAGAACAAAGCTGGAGGCATTACACTACCTGACTTCAAACTATACTACAAGGCTACAGTAACCAGAACAGCAGGGTACTGGTACCAAAACAGATATATAGACCAATAGAACAGAACAGAGTCCTCAGAAATAACACCACACATCTACAACCATCTGATCTTTGACAAACCTGACAAAAACAAGAAATGGGGAAGGATTTCCTATTTAATAAATGGTGCTGGGAAAACTGGCTAGCCATATGTAGAAAGCTAAAACTGGATCCCTTCCTTACACTTTATACAAAAATGAACCCAAGATGGATTAAAAACTTAAGTATTAGACCTAAAACCATAAAAACCCTCGAAGAAAACCCAGGCAATACCATTCAGGACATAGGCATGGGCAAGGACTTCATGACAAAAACACCAAAAGCAATAGCAACAAAAGCCAAAATAGACAAATGGGATCTAATTAAAATAAATCATGCTACTATAAAGACACATGCACACATATGTTTATTGTGGCCCTATTCACAATAGCAGAGACTTGGAACCAACCCGAATGTCCATCAATGATAGACTGGATTAAGAAAATGTGGCAAATATACACCATTGAATACTATGTAACCATAAAAAAGGATGAGTTCATGTCCTTTGCAGGGACATGGATGAAGCTGGAAACCATCATTCTCAGCAAACTATCACAAAGGCAGAAAACCAAACACTGCCTGTTCTCATTCATAGGTGGGAACTGAACTCGGCACTTGGACATAGAGTGGGGAACATCACACACCGGGACCTGTTGGGGGGTGGGGGGCTGGGGGAATGATAGCATTAGGAGAAATACCTAATGTAAATGAGTTGATGGGTGCAGCAAACCAACATGGTACATGTATACTTATGTATCAAACCTGCATCTTGTGCACATGTACACTTAAAGTATAATAATAATAAAATAAAATAATCACAAGTAACAGACTAAAAAAAAATAACTACTTTCCAGTTTTATTCATTATAAATATTAACTAACCTTTTTTCTGGCTTAAATTATTTTTTGTACCATTTTATACATTCACACACACAAGAACAATAAAAACATACCCAATTATTCAATTTTAGTCAAATTTTTATTAATATAAATGTTAAAAAGATTATTTTTTTTTCTTTTCAAAAAGGGCTTTTATTGTTAAACTCAGGAGTGTTATTTCTGGAGAGAAAGTTGCCTGTGCTTTAATAGGCAGATTCTGGGAAGAATCCGAACCATAAGCCATAAAATTTTACATTAATAAATTCAAGACAAAGCATATAGATTTGCTTTCAGCATTTTTGAGATGTTTAGTTTTCTATTAGTCACCCTATTAAAACAATTTGTTTTGTTTGAATAATTGTTCTTCTGAGAATATGTACAAACACACACACAAACACACTTACTTCATAATTTTCTTACACCTAAGGTTTATCTTCAGAGTAATTTGTGTATAGTTAACTCTATGTAAATTACCACTAAAAGTCTGTATGTTTGCAGGCAGAGAGACTACATGTTCAAATAAAACTATATAACAAATATTTATTAATAACTTTTCAGGACTCAGAAATGTAAGATTTTTTTTATATTTCTCTTTTTTTGAGATGGAGTCTCGCTCTGTCACCCAAGCTAGAGTGCAGTGGTGTGATCTCAGCTCACTGCAACCTTCCCTCCGGGGTTCAAGCGATTATCCTGCCTCAGCCTCCAGGTGTGCGCGACCATGTCCAGCTAATTTTTGTATTTTTAGTAGAGATGGGGTTTCACCATGTTGGCCAGGCTGATCTTGAACTTCTGACCTCAGGCAATCCACCTGCTTCACTAAATCATGCACTAAAAGTGTATAATTACAGTTTGTAATACAAATGATAAATGCTAGAGGTGATGGATATCTTATTTACCCTAATGCAATTTCTACATATTGTATGCCTGAATCAAAATATACCATAAAAGGCATAAATATATACACATACAATATACCCACAAATACTAATAATAAATTTCAATAAGAAAAAAATAGGCAGGGTGCGGTGGCTCATGCTTGTAATCCCAGCACTTTGGGAGGCCAAGGTGGGCGGATCACTTCAGGTCCGAGAACTCCCAGGTTCAAGCAATTCTCTTGCCTCAGCCTCCTGAATAGCTGGAATTACAGGCATGTGCCATCATGCCCAGTAAATTTTTGTATTTTTAGTAGAGATGGGGTTTCTCCATGTTGGTCAGGCTGGTCTCAATCTCCTGACCTCAAGTGATCCATCTGCCTCAGCATCCCAAAGTGCTAGGATTACAGGCATGAGCCACTGCGCCCATCCCATACAACTTTATATTTAAAAAACCATAAACATTATATTAAAACCTGTCTAAACTAATAAATATATCTGGCTGTATTTTAATATTTTTAACTATAATTAATAATTTCTTTCTCTCACTATAATGTAGAAAAGCATTACTCTGAAACCCCACCTTATTTTTTATCTTTGTTTATTAATAAAATATTTCATTATGATTTTTGAAAAAAGTTTTAAGATGTTCTGCATACATGTTAATGTAGGTTAGACCATCCAAAAGACATTCAAAGCATCAACATTAAGTCATAGGATGGGATTATACAAATGAGAACATGAACCCCCAGCTTACACATTACTTAATATCAGTTAACTACGAAGAGCCTCTCCCTTATATTTTCATCATGCATCTTACATTTTAATGTCCTTACTCTTTTATAGAAAAGGTCATACATAATGCCCAACTAATAAAAAACAATCTCTAATATCTCCAATGCAACAACAATTGATCACATGCTTTCACATGTGAATACAATAGGAATAAAATAACAACATAAAGCAATGTGAAAGCTGTATTATATCATTATTCACTTTTCAAAAAAATTTTTTCAAGAAAACAAGTATACTTTCAATGTAATTACAGTGCTTCAAAAATCCACTTTATTATTATATAGAAATAATTTATCTAACATCTGTAGCTGTGGATTAGTTTTTATACTGAACATTCTGATTTAATGTAATGTCTGAAGTGTCTGCACCTTAATTATTCTATGGAAAATTCTCTGATATTTACATAGAATCAATTTTGAATTAAATATTTTTTCGTATTTACTGCATCTGCAAAAATATATTTTGGTATAAACCCTCTGGTGTTTTCTAAGCTGTAGTTTTTGGAAAAGAAAAAAAGTCTTTCCATTCATTACATTTGCAGTACTATTCTCAATATAAATTCCCTTGATTCCCTCAAACAAAGCTTGAGCAACTGCTTCAGGGTTTTCCTCTAGTACTAAATGTGTGCACTAAGATCTGTGACACAAGTAAAGGCACTACGACCCCCTTTATATTTGTAATGCCTGTCTTCAGAATAAACATTCTTCACTTTAAAGACTTCTATTTTCTGAAAGATTTTTTGACAGTAATTGCGCTTTTAATGCTTTATTAACTAAGAACCTTCTTCTGTTCAGTAAGATGTGAGTAGGCATTAATGGTTTTTCCATATTCTTTGTATTTGTACAATTTTTCTCAAGGATAAGAGCTTTCCTGTGAAATAAGGTATAAGCACTAAAAATATCTTGCCACATTCTTCACACTTATAGGAGTTTTGGAAGTATGAATTATATCACCTACAATCATGTATGACAATCATATAAGGGCTTTGTCACATTTTATACATTTCTAGGGTATTACACTAGTATAATTTATTTTTATGTACAGGAAATTTGGAGGTGTTGGTAAAAGCACTGTCGCATCTTTCAGGTTTCTAGATTTCCTCTTCAGCATGAATTATCACCATGTCTCTTAAGAATTAAGAACTTGTAGCCAGGCATGGTGGCTCACGCCTGTAACCCCAGCACTTTGGAAGGCCAAGGCAGGTGGATTACCTGAGGTCAGGAGTTCGAGACCAGCCTGGCCGACATTGTGAAACCTCATCTCTACTAAAAATACAAAAAATTAGCCAGGCATGGTGTTGGGCACCTGTAATCCCAGCTACTTGGGAGGCTGAGGCAGAAAAATGGCTTAAACCCAGGAGGCAGAGGTTGCAGTGAGCCGAGATCATGTCATTGCACTCCAGCCTTGGTGACAAGAGTGAAACTCCATCTCGAAAAAAAAAAAAAAGGAATTGAGAACTTGTTATGGGTTTTGCCACATTCTTCACACCTGTAGGGTTTCTGTTTGGTATGAATTATGTGTAATAAGGGTTGAGAACTTCCTTAAAAAGCTTTGTCACATTCTCAATATTTGTAGGGTTTATGTTCCATATAAATTCTCATATTTAGCCAGAGTCCAGGGCTGGTTAAAGGCTTTCCCACATTCATCACATTCATAGGGTTTCCCTCCAGTATGAATTATCTTATGCTAATTAAAAGTGGAGGAACATTTAAAAGATTTGTCACATTCTTCACTATGTAGGGTTTTCGTTCAATATGAATTTTCTTATGTTTATTAAGGTCTGAGGACCAGTTAAAAGCTTTGCCACATTCTTCACATTTGTAAGGTTTCTCTCCAGTATGAATTCTCTTATGTGTAGTTAGAGTTGAGGATGCAGTAAAGGATTTGCCACATTCTTCACATTTGTAGGGTTTCTCTCCAGTATGAGTTCTTTTATGTTTGGAGAGGATTGACGGCCAGGTAAAGGTTTTGCCACATTCATCACATTTGTAGGGTTTCTCTCCAGTATGAATTTTCTCATGTGAAAAAAGGGTTGTGGAATGGTTAAAAGCTTTGCCACATTCTCTACATCTGTAGGGTTTCTCTCCAGTATGAAGTATCTTATGTGTAGTAAGGTGTGAGGATAGGTGAAAAGCTTTGCCACATTCTTCACATTTGTAGGGCTTCTCTCCTGTATGAATTCTCTTATGTATAGTAAGGTTAGAGCAGTGCTTAAAGGATTTGCCACATTCTTCACATTTGTAGGGTTTCCCTCTAGTATGAATTTTCTTATGTGTAGTAACGTGTGAGGGGTGCTTAAAGGCTTTGCCACATTCTTCACATTTGTAAGGTTTCTCTCCAGTATGAACTATCTTATGTGTAGTAAGGTCTGTGGATCGGTTGAAGGCTTTGCCACATTCTTCACATTTGTAGGGTTTCTCTCCAGTATGAATTTTCTTATGTGTAGTAAGGTTTGAGGACTGCTTAAAGGCTTTGCCACATTCTTCACATCTGTAGGGTTTCTCTCCGGTATGAATTCTTTTATGTGTAGTAAGGTTTGCAGATTGGTTAAAAGCTTTGCCACATTCTTCACATCTGTAAGGTTTCTCTCCAGTATGAATTTTCTTATGCGTAGTAAGGGTTGAGGACCGTTTAAAAGCTTTGCCACATATTATACATTTGAAAAGATTTATTCCAGTATGTCTTATCTTATATGTGTTTGAATTTGAAAACTTATGAAAGACTTTTCCATATTTATCACATTGAAATATTTTTTTCTGGGTGGTTGTCAAACATTGGTTAAGTCCATTATAACCTCCTTTGTGCGCCTTATGCTCACCCACGCTTTTACAGCCTTTTTTTAACTGTAAATTGTCATGTCTGCATTTTTCATATCTTCTCAGCATCCCTATTTGGAAAGAATCTTGTATGTTCTCTGGCCAAAGGTCTTGGGCAAAATGAGAACTCATAACTAAAAGAAACAATAAAAACACATTACTTCAATTGCTAGACTCAGATAAATATACATTACAAATCTAACCTATAAAATTATACAAACTACATAAGCAAGATGACATAGCAAAATACCACCAGTTCTAACTTCTTCCTAGACATATAAATGTAACAAAAACATACTGACAAAAATAAAATTGTAAAAAATTTATAAATGAGTTAAGTGTGTGAAGGGCCCCAGGTGAGCAGAATGCAAATAGCCACATAGAAGAAAAAGAAAGCTCTGTTAGTTATACCCGACACAGCTCTTCCTGCTGCCCAGTATAACATTGTGCTTTTAAAAGTAAATTGCCAGTTGGGCATGGTGGCTTATGCCTGTAATCACAGCACTTTGGGAGGCTGAGGTGGGTGGATCATGAGGTCAGGAGTTCAAGACAAGCCTGGTCAAGATGGTGAAACCTTGTCTCTACTAAAAATAGAAAAAATTAGCCAGGCATGGTGGCGGGCACATTTAATCCCAGCTACTTGGGAGGCTGTGGCAGAGAATTGCTTGAACCAGGGAGGCAAAGCCTGCAGTGAGCCAAGATTGCACTACTGCACTCCAGTCTGGGCAACAGAGCGAGATGCCATCTCAAAAAAAAAAAAATTAAATTGTTGGCCAGGCATGATGGCTAATGCCTGTAACCCCAGCACTTTGATAAGGCAAGGCAGGTGGATCACCTAAGGTGAGGAGACTGAGACCAGCCTGACCAACATGGTGAAACCCTATCTCAACTAAAAATACAGAAAATTAGCCAGGCATGGTAACAGGTACCTGTAATCCTAGCTACCTGAAGGCTGAGGCAGAATTGCTCCAACTGTGGAGACGAAGATTGTAGTGAGCTAAGATTATGCCACTGCTCTCCAGCCTAGGTAAGAGAGTGAGACTCTGTGTTTGAGAAACTCCCAGAATCTCTAGCCAAAACAATTGATTTCAGACTACACAAGGACAAAACTATATTATAAAGATTGGAACAGGTAGCTTTTTGTTAATGCCTGAATCTCAATCAAAGATTACAATGTACACAAAATATTTGGGCAACATGGCCCATCAAAAAAATTATAAAATTTTCAAAAGTGACCATAAAAAGTGTATAAAGTAATTTTTAAAATTCAGAATAAATTGAACAGGCCAAGCTTGGAAGCTCATTCCTGTAATTCTAACACATTGGGAAGCCAAGGTAGGAAAATCACATGAGGTCAGGAGTTTGAGACCAGCCTGGCCAACATGGTGAAACCCTGTAACTACTAAAAATACAAAAATTAGCTGGGTATGGTGGCATGTGCCTGTAATCCCAGCCACTTAGGAAACTGACACACAAGAATTGCTTGAACCCAAGACGGGAAGGTTGCAGTGAGTGACTGTACCGCTGCTGGCCAGGCTGGGCAACAGAGCAAGGCTGTCTCAAAAAAAAACAAAATAGGACAGGAACAGTGGCTCATGCCTGTAATCCCAGCACTTTGAGAGGCTGGGGTGGGTGGACCATTTGAGGTCAAGAGTTCAAGATCAGCCTGGCCAACAGAGTGAAAGCCTATCTCTACTAAAAATACAAAAATCAGCCAAATGTGGCAGTATGCACCTGTAATCCCAGCTACTGGGAGAGTGAGGCAGGAGACTCACTTGAACCTGGGAGGGGTAGGTTGCAGTGAGCCAAGATCATGCCACTGCACTCTAGCCTGGATGATAGAGTGAGACTCTGTCTCAGAAAATAAATAAATAAATAAATTACATAAAAGAAATTGAATGATATTCAGTAAGTGAAATAGGAACACAGACCACTACTGAAGATCGGAAAAATGAGGATAACAAGAAAAAATATTAAAATAGAAAAAAAACAAAAATTGTGGATATAAAAAATACAAAAAATAAAAATTTCTTAAAAGAAAAAATAATGTAAATATGAAGAAGCTGAACAAACCAGGATACACAAAAAGATATTTATCACAAACACACCTAAAAGCAAAATTTCAAAAATCACAGATAAGAAGAGAATTTTGGGTGCTGCAAGATAAAAATGATGTGTCATTTATAAGCATAGTCTTATAAGATAACCAGTGAATTTATCAAAAAAAATTTTTGCAGAAAATATTACCATCAGCAAAATCGTACTACCATATAAAAAGGAGTCCTTCCAAAATAACCAAATCCTAAGAAAGTATATTGGCACTGCATATGCCCTACCTATCAAAGATGCTGAAAGAAGTTTCTTCCACTGAAAATAACGTAATACAAGAAAACAACACATGATCATATGAAAATACATAACTTTCTGGAAAAGATATGCACATACACAAAAATAGAATTCCTTACTTCTTATCATAATGGCACAGAAAACACTTTTAGTTATTCTCTAAAATGCAAAAGATAGAAGTAGAGGAATTATTATAACCTTTGTTAATGAATATATAACATATAAAGTAGAATTAGCAAAATCAATAACAAAGTTGAAGGCAGATGTAATGAAGAATTTTTGCATGCAACTGAAGTTAATTTTTTACTGCATTAAAGTATATTGTTGGATCTTTTAGAGGTTTTATGTAATCCCCTAGATACCACTAAGAAAATATCTGCCTAGATACACAAAAGAAAATAAGAAAAAAAATTAAAAGCATATAATACAAAAATAAAAAAAAAACACAAAAAAACAGAGAAAAAGAGACAAAGATAAAAGAGTCAAATAAAACAATTAATAAAATAACATTGGCCAGGCGCAGTCGCTCACACCTGTAATCCCAGCACACTGGGAGGCCAAGGCAGATGAATCACCAGAGGTCAGGAGTCCAAGACCAGCCTGGCCAACATGGCATAACCCCATCTCTACTAAAAATACCAAAAATTAGCCAGGCATGGTGGTGGGTGCCTGAAATCCCAGCTACACAGGAGGCTGAGACAGGAGAATTACTTGAACCTTGGAGGCAGAGGTTGCAGTGAGCCAAGATTGTACCATTTCACTCCAGCCTGAGTGACAGACCAAGATTCCGTCTCAAAATAAATAAATAAATAACATTAGTTTTTCTCTTTCAGAAAACTATTTAAATATATATAATTATCTTTCCAGTCAAGAAACATACTTTCAATAAAAAGGTTTATTAAAAAATTTAATCAGCCTGACTAGCATGGTGAAACCCCATCTCTACTAAAAATACAAAAATTAGCCAGGCATGGTGGTGCATGCCTGTAATCCCAGCTACTCAGGAGGCTGAGGTAGGAGAATCACTTGAAGAAGTCTGCAGTCTGAGTGGCAGAGTGAGACTTCTTCTAAAAAAAAAAAAAAAAATCAAGATCCAACTTGCATTTCTACAAGTCACCTGAGGTCTAATGACAAAGACTGAAAGTGGCAAGACGGAAGTAGAAATTTCATGTAAATATTAACAAAATGAGAGCAGAACAGGTCAAAATAATATTACACAAGCTACATCTTAAGTCAAAAACTGTCATATTTTATAAAATGTACTTTAAGTCAAAACTTCAAAAAGACAAAGAAGGACAATATATAGATCACCTGAGGTCAGGCATTCAAGACCAGCCCGGCCATCATGGTGAAATCCCGTCACCAGTAAAAATACAAAAAAATTAGCCAGGTGTGGTGGCAGATGCCTTTAATCCCAGCTACTCAGAAGGCTGAGGCAGGAAAATCGCTTGAACCCGGGAAGCATCGGTTGCAGTGAGCTGAGACCGCACCACAGCACTTCAGCCTGAGCAACAAGAGTGAAATTCCGTCACAAAAGAAAATAAATAAATACATAAATAAATAAATATGGCCGGGCGCGGTGGCTCACGCTTGTAATCCCAGCACTTCGGGAGGCCGAGGCGGGTGGATCACGAGGTCCAGGAGATCCAGACCACGGTGAAACCCCGTCTCTACTAAAAATACAAAAAATTAGCCGGGCGTGGTGGCGGGCGCCTGTAGTCCCAGCTACTCGGAGAGGCTGAGGCAGGAGAATGGCCTGACCCCGGGAGGCGGAGCTTGCAGTGAGCCGAGATCGCGCCACTGCACTCCAGCCTGGGTGAGAGAGCCAGACTCTGTCTCAAAAAAAAAAAAAAAAAAAAAATTTCATTGTTCAAAGATGTCAATACAACAGTTAAAAGCTACAGTATCAACACTGATAAAGTTGGATTATTTCCTTGAATGATACAAAAATATATTTTAGGGCCGGGCGCGGTGGCTTACGCTTGTAATCCCAGCACTTTGGGAGGCCGAGACGGGCGGATCATGAGGTCAGGAGATCGAGACCATCCTGGCTAACACGTGAAACCCCGTCTCTACTACAAATACAAAAAAAAATCAGCCGGGCGCAATGGCGGGCGCCTGTAGTCCCAGCTACTCCGGAGGCTGAGGCAGGAGAATGGCGTGAACCCGGGAGGCGGAGCTTGCAGTGAGCCGAGATCGCGCCACTGCACTCCAGCCTGGGCGATAGAGCAAGACTCCGTCTCAAAAAAAAAATAAAAATAAAAAATAAAAAAATATATATATATTTTAAATAAAATACTTGGACAAAATAAACAAATCTTTTAGAAAAAATACAAAACAAGCCGGGCACGGTGGCTGATGCCTGTAATCCCAGCACTTCGGGAGGCTAAGGCGGGCGGATCATGAGGTCAGGAGATCGAGACCATCCTGGCTAACACGGTGAAACCCCGTCTCTACTAAAAATACAAAAAACGTAGCCGGGCATGGTGGCGGGCGCCTGTAGTCGCAGCTACTTGGGAGGCTGAGGCAGGAGAATGGCGTGAACCCAGGAGGCAGAGCTTGCAGTGAGCTGAGATTGCGCTACTGCACTCCAGCCTGGGTGACAGAGCAAGACTCCGTCTCAAAAAAAAAAGAAAGAAAGAAAGAAAAAATACAAAAAAGACATGACATTGGTCTTGGCACCATTTTCTTAGGTACGACATTAAATGTTTGAGCAACAAATAAAAGAACAAAAAAGTTTAACTACACTATACTTCAAAATTTCCAAAAGAAAAAAATGTCAGGAGTGACAACGTCCCTTAGAAAATAGCTGAAAACATTTACATATTACTTGTTAAAGGAGTTAATATTCAAAATATATAAATGACTCTTAAAACAGTAAATTTGAATAACTTGATTTAGAAATGGACAAATTTTCCTCAAAAAAATACACAAAATGGGAAAATGCATTTGAAAGCACACACAAAATTACTAATTTGTAGAGAAATGAAAAAAGAAACATAACAAACAAAATCACTTCACACCCATTAGAATGGCCACTATAATTTTTTTTAATACGCCAAATCTGTTGATGATGCAATAAAAATGAAACCCATGTTGACTGCTGGTGGAAAATAATGATGCAGCCATTATTTAAAAATGTTAGAAATGTTCCGCATTTATAAATCTTTATCTAAAATATGTAACACAGGCGAGGTGCAGTGGCTCAAGCCTGTAATCATAGCACACTGGGAGGCCGAGATCATCTGAGGTCAGAAGTTCAAAACCAGCCTGGCCACCATGGTGAAACACCATGTCTACTAAAAATACAAAAACTAGATGGGTGATGTTACGTGCACCTGTAATCCCAGGAACTTGGGAGGCTGAGGTACGAGAATTGCTTGAACCCCAAAGGCAGAGGTTGCAGTGTGCCAAGATTGCACGACTACACTCCAGCCTGGGTGACAGCGGGAGACTCAATCTCAAAAAAAAATAAAAATAAAAATAACAAACAACAAAAGAAACAAAATATGTAACACAGGACCTGGAAGACATATTTGAAAATATATGTTTATTGTACCAGTATTCACAAAAGTCAAAAGGCTGAAGCAACCCAGATGTCTCTTGATTTATAAACATATCAAAAATGTAACATATACATATGATGGAATATTATTCCACCTTAAAAATAACAATCTTGTCACATTTTAAGATGAAGATTGAGAATATTATGTCACCTGAATTAAACCAGTAACAAAATTATGGATACTATATGATTCCACTTATATGAGATATCTTTTTTTTTTTTTTTTTGAGATGGAGTTTCACTCTTGTTGACCAGGCTGGAGTGTGCAATGGCCCGATCTTGGCTCACTACAACCTCCACCTCCCAGGTTCAAGCGATTTTCCTATCTCAGCCTCCCGAGCAGCTGGGATTATAGGCATATGCCACCATGCCCAGCTAATTTTTTTGTATTTTTAGTAGAGACAGGGTTTCTCCATGTTGGTCAGGCTGGTCTCAAACTCCCAATCTCAGGTGATCCGCCTGCCTCAGCCTGCCAAAGTGATGGGATTACAGGTGTAAGCCACCACACCCAGCTATATGAGGTATCATAAGTAGTCAAAAATCATAAAACAGAAAGTTGAAGGTTTGTCTGTCAAGGGCTGGAGAGAGGGTAAAACGAGCAGTTGTTACTTAATGGGAATTAAGTTTTAGTTTTATAAGATGTAAAGTTTCTAGAAGTCTTTTGCATAGCTGTGAATATACTTAACATGCCTGAAATGAACAACTTTTTTTTGAGACAGGGTCTCACTCTGTCCCCCAACCTGCAGTGTAGTGGCACAATTTTGACTCCCTCTCAATCTCCCAAGTAGCTGGGACCACAGGTGCACACCGCCATGCTTGGCTATTATTAAATTTTTTTATAGAGAGAGGTCTCCATATGTTCCCCAGGCGGCTCTCAAACTTTTAGGCTCCAGGGATCCTCCTGCCTTGGCCTCGCAAAATCCTGGGATTATGGAGAGCCACAACCACGCTTGGCCCTGAAATGTACACTTCAATAGATTTAAGACAGTAAATTTTATGTTATGTGTTTTTAAAATAAGTTTTAAAGAAAAACAGAAAAAAATACAGAATTATAAATCCTTTTGAAAATTATCTTCAAATCACAAAAGTGTTTTTCTCACAAAAGGAAATATATATTCATCATTAAACACATGGAAAAAATAAAACTATCTCAATGACTGCTCACTTAAGATAAAACTACCATCGAAAATCAGCTAAGAAAGAATATAAGATAAGCCATAACTAAAATTGGGGTCATATTTATAGATAAACACACATACATATGTAATCTGATTGTAATAAACATGCATAATTTATCTTTTTTTTTTTTTTCAAGACAGAGTCTCGTACTATTGCCTGGGCTGGAGTGCAATCATGTGATCTTGGCTCACTGCAACCTCCACCTCCCAGGTTCAAGCGATTCTCCTGCCTCAGCCTCCCAAGTAGCTGGGATTACAGGTGCCCGCCACCATGCCCAGCTAATTTTTTGTATTTTTAGTAGAGACGGGGTTTCACTATGTTGGCCAAGCTGGTCTCGAACTCCTGACCTCGTGATCCACCCACCTCAGCCTCCCAAAGTGTTGGGATTACAGGCGTGAGCCACCGTGCCCGGCAATTTATCTCTTAATTAAACCTCAAATTGACTTAAAGTGTACAAACAGAATTGCAAATTGTCTAAAACTGTAATACAAAAGTAAAACCAAGACACAATAAACTGATGTTAAGAAACCTACACTAAGGCCAGACACAGTGACTCACACCTGTAATCCCAGCTCCTTGCAATGCTGAGACATTAGAACTGCTTGAACCTGAAAGGATATTCAGTCTGTCTAAAAATAAAATGGAATTACAACTACCCAAGACCCTGTAACAAGCCAACTAAAGGTGGACCCAAATGCAGACCCAGCAGCCTTGTGACCAAGCTATAACCCCTCTTCACTAAAAATTCAGAGTATCTCATCACCCTAAGGGCCCAATAAAAGAAGATCTTTACCTTCTAAAATCAGTTTATGAAAACTTGAAGAGGTGTTTGCTCCATCAAATTTAGATACCAATACAAAACTATATTGTGCCCATTGTCAATGCTTCTTTTTTTTAATTGAGACAGAGTTTCGCTCTTGTTGCCCAGGCTGGAGTGCAATGGTGTGATCTCAGCTCACTGCAACCTCCGCCTCCCGGATTCAAGCGATTCTCCTGTCTCAGCCTCCTGAGGAGCTGGGATTACAGGTGCATGTCACCACACCTGGCTAACTTTTGTATTTTTAGTAAAAACGAGGTTTCATCATATTGGTCAGGCTTGTCTCGAACTCCCGACCTCAGGTGATCCACCTGCCTTGCCCTCTCAACGTGCTGGGATTACAGGTGTGAGTCAGGGAGCCCAGCCAATGCTTCTATTTTAATGTAGCACTGGAAGTATGTGGCAGAAGAATTAGTCAAAGAAATAAAGAAAATCCATTGAAATTGAAAAAAAAAAAATAAGTAAAAAGTTGCTGTTTGTAGATTATACAATCATATATTTAAAAAACCATAAACAGTACATTAAACCCTGCCTAAACTAATAAATACAGTCAGTAAATTAGCAAAACATAAAATTAACATACAAGTATATGTATGGTTCCATACACTTTATTTATTTATTTATTTATTTTTTTGAGAAGGAGTCTAGCTCTTTTGCCCAGCCTGAAGTGCAATGGGGTGATCTCGGCTCACTGCAACCTCTGCCTTCCAGGTTCAAGTGATACTCCTGTCTCAGCCTAATGAGTTGCTGGGATTACAGGCATGCGCCACCATGCCCAGTGAATTTTTGTAGTTTCAGTAGAGACAGGGTTTCTCTACGTTCGTCAGGCTGGTCTCGAACTCCTGATCTCAGGTGATCCATGCACTTTGGTCTCCCAAAGAGCTAGGATTACAGGCGTGATCTAGTACTATGGCAGACCACCCCCAGCTATGGTTCCATACACTTAAACTGTGCCCAGCTACAGTTTCATACACTTAAAGCAAACTATCTGATAAAATAGAGAAAAAAATCTTATTTACTATAGCATTAAATAATAAATTTCAGAGAAAAAAATTAACCAAGGATGTAAAAAACCTTTACAATAAAAAAATCAATAAAAAAGGGAAGGTCCAAATAAATTTTAAAATATTTTATGTCTTTGGATTGAAAGAATAAATATTAATAAAGTGCCATATTATCCAAAGTGATCTATAGATTCAATACACTTCCTATCAGAATTGCAGTGGTATTTTTTTCACAGTAATGGAAAATTCAATTCTAAAATTTACATGAAACTAAAATAAACTTTGAATAGCCAAAGCAATCTTGAGGAAAAGGAACAAAGCAGAAGAATATCATACTTATAATTTCAAACTATATTTGAAGACTTTTATAGTAATAAAAACAGAATGGACTGTGCAGAAAACTAAACAAAAAAATGCAAGATAAACTAATATTCTCACACATTTCAGACCTGATGCAAAAAGAGGACTTAAAAAAATAGTTTTAGTTTCTCAAAATTATGCAGATATTTGTGTGTCCCCAAAACAATGGAAAAGCAGCCAGATTGTGCAGTCTCTCTCTCTCTCTCTCTCTTTTTTTTTTGTGAGATGGAGTCTCGTTCTGTTGCCCAGGCTGGAGTGCGATGGCATGATCTCAGCTCACTGCAACATCCACCTCCTAGGTTCAAGTGATTCTCCTGACTCAAACCTCCCAAGTAGCTGGGATTACAGGTGCCCACCACCATGCCCAGCTAATTTTTGTATTTTTAGTAGAAACGGAGTTTCACCATGTTGGTCAGGCTAATCACGACTTCTGACCTCATGTGATCCACGTGCCTTGGCCTCCCAATATTCTGGGAGTACAGGTGTGAGCCACCACGCCCAGCCCGCGCAGTCTTTTACATGCCATGAAGAGGACTTTGGCTCTCACTGTGAACTTGAAGGAAGCTCACCAAAGGAGAAGTAGAATTGTTAGAGAATTTAAAAGCATAAGACAGAAGATGCCCCTTTGTGGGAGCAAAATTAAAAAAAAAAAACACAAAACAGCTGCCCAGGACCTATTTCCTTTGGAACACAGCTTCCAGGATCACATTTTAAAGACTGGCTTTCTCTTTGACATTGGGACCTTTTATCTGTCGTCTGTTGTATTCGTTTTCACTTGTACCTACCTGGGGGTTTGGCAATCATCTCATGTCTCTCCATAGTTAAAGGTTTTTTTCCGTGCTCCAGACAGGTGATCAGGTCTGGCTTAGAGACAACAATACCTGTTTTATTAAAAATAAATAACATGAATCTTGCTCATATTCTCCAACTACAAGCTAGTAATGTGCTCAGCAGAGAGGATGTGATAAAATATTCCAGTAAATTAATAGCAAAATAATAATTTATAACAGAAATTTCTAAATATTTAGAAAATACTTTCAATTTGTAGGTTTCTTAATTTTACTACCTGGTACTACTGAATCAAAAATTGGTGGTGGCAATGAGATTTTCAGGTGGGGGCAACAATATTTTATGCCACTAATTTCTGGAATTACCATTAATTTAGAGTGAAGAATACAGCTCAACTCAGGAATATGGAAAGTTTGGATTAAGATTAAACTTGTTGAAGAAATTATTTTCTAAATAAACAAATTCTGAAGATTTTCTGGAAAGGGGGCATCTGAAACTCTTTTATGCAAAGAATAAATTACTAAAAAACATTTCACAAAAAGGAGAAATAAAACCTTT
>NW_026652912.1:0-20402 GCF_009828535.3 Hylobates moloch
TCACTAGCAAACCCATTCCCAAACACACAGACACACACGGGCGCACGTGCGGGAACACAAGCATACACACAGACACACAAAGACACAGATAGTTTGAAGAAGAGCAAGGGACAGAGAGATGGAAAGATAGAAACGGAAGGAGAGAGAGAAACAGCGACAGAGGAGAGAAAGGGAGAGGGTGAGGGAGCTAGAGAGGGAGAGCAAGAGAGCCTTGGAGAGGAGGTTCTGCTCTGCTCTGGTAGACAGGGGCCCCTTTGGCCAGGGTAGGGTGGAGGATGCCTGGGCCGGTCTAGAACGGGGGGCAGGGCCGCCCACTCAGGAAAACCAAGGGAGCTCTGAGACGTGTTTTTACTTGGATTGGTTGGTTGCTTTGGGGGTGCGTTTCGTAGCGTCATTCCTTTGCTGGCTCCTCCCTGTCCTCTTGGTGCTGTGGGCCCTGAAATTTGTCGAGCGCGCCCGTCCCTGTGGCGGGAGCAGTGGCGCCGAGCGTGCCCACGGGCCGAGGCTTGGGTTTCTCTCGTGTTCGGAGTGGTATGGCCGTAGATAATGGCAGTGGCATCTGGCTGGTCCAAGAGCCCGGTCCAGCTATGCACGCCTGATTCCAGGCCTCACCACCAACCCGGGGCCGCAAGGCTGGGATCAGGCACCCCAGAGCCCCTTGCCCGCGGCCAGGCTGCTCTCCCCTTCTATATGCCCAAGCACCACCAGTCGCCACGCTGTGCTTTCCAAAGGCCTCCCAGAGCGTCCCGCTGTCGCTGGCGGCCAGACCACACGCAGGACCGCCGAGGCACCAGAGTCCTCCATCCCCTGCCAGGGATCTGGACTCTCCAGGAGGCCTCCCTTTAGCTGACACTACAGGCCTTCCCCTGGCTCTCGAGCTCCGGAGCTTCCAACACTTGGGGCCTACTCAGGACGGGGTGTGCTCCCAGGCATCAGAGCCCAGGGCCCATGGTCCTGGGATCCCCTCTGGTCCTCCGCCTTGCCGCGGAAAATTTATTTTCGATTCTTCCCCGCCCCTCCTGCAAGGCCCCCTCTTGCCCCACACACCCAGAGAAGCCAGATCTGCCCAGGGGCGAACAGACGGCCCAGCCCCGCGGGCCCTTTTTCTCACAACGCCTACACCATTGTCGCTTGTCCCAAGGAAGACCCGGCCCGTGGCCAACGGGGCAGGAAGGCCCTGCTTTGTCCCGGGCTGGCACTACAGCCCTGGAAGCCTGATCCCGGGAAAGAGGGGCTGAGGGACACCCAGACGCACCCCACCACCACCATGAGCAAAGCCACCCCCCCACACACAAAAAGATACACACGGGCACGCACACGCGGGCCGGCACACATGCACACGGACACGCAGGGACACACACACAAAGACACAGCTTGAAGGACAGCAAGGGAGAGAGGGATGGAGGAGATAGAGACAGAGAGGGTGGGGAGAGACGGAGAGAATGTGACAGAAGAGGGAGAGGTGGAGGGGGAAGAAGAGAAAGAGAGAGGGTGAGGGAGCTGGAGAGCGAGTGCGACAGCGTCTTGCAGAGGGAGGCTCTGCTCTGGTAGACAGGGCCCCTTTGAGCAGGCCCGGGTGGGGTGGAGGGTGCCTGGGCTGGGCCAGAACAGGGGGGCAGGGCCATCCAAGCCAGAGGACTAACTGAGCCCTGAGACGTGTTTACTCTTGGATTGGTTGGTTACTTTAGGGGTGCGTTTCCTAGGGTCCTTCCTTTGTTTGGTCCTTTCTGTCTTCTTGATGCGGTAGGCTCCGAGATTTGTAGAGTGCAGCTGTCCATCTGGCGGGAGCTATAACGCCGAGCGTGCTCACAGGGCACAAGACCTGGGTCTCTCACGTGTCCCCGAGACTGGATTTTACACGAAGTCGGTGGCAATGAACATCCAAGTTCACAGTGACAGTTTTCCTGGTGGCTGACGAAGGCAATGTCCTTCCCCGGTGGAAAGCAGCCCATGGAAAAGTGGGAGTAGAGTCAGGGGGCGGTTGGGAAGCATGGCGACAAGTGGGGGAAAGAGGGAGGGAGCGGGGAGCCAAAAGCCTTTAGCACCCGGTATTCCCAGGGGGTCTCGCATCCCAAGTACTAGCCATGCCCGACTCTGCTTAGCTTCCAAGATCAGTCAAGATCCTGTGCGCTCAGGATGGTGTGGCCGTAAAGGCCGGCAGTGGCGCCTGGCTGCCGCAAGAGACCATCCCAGTCACGCCTGCTAGACTCCAGGAGCCACCGCCACCCCAGGGCCGCGGGCCTCAGATCCGGGGCCCCAGAGCCTCTCCCCCGCGGCTGGGCTGCTCTCCCCATCATGGCCCCAGCACCGCCGGCCGCCGTGCTGAGCCTTCCGCCGGCCTCCCAGAGCCACCCCCCCCTCGCCTGCGGCCAGACCACGCGCAGCCCTGCTGCAGCGCGGGAGTGCCACAGGCCTCAGTCTCCTCCCCAGGCTCCAGGCACACCAGGCGGCCTCCCTTTTCGCAGATGCTCCAGGCCTTCCCAGGCTCAGGAACTCCCAAGCTTCCAACACATCGGGCCTGCTCAGAACGGGGTGTGCTCTGAAGTGTCAGGGCCCAGGGCCAGCAGTTCGGGGATCCCCTCCTGTCCTCCGCCTTTCTGCGGAAAAATTGTTTTGGATCCCTCGCCGCCCCTCCCGCAATGTCCCCTCTTGCCCCACACACCCAGAGCTGTCAGGGCTGCCCAGGGGCAAACAGATGGCCCAGCCCCGCGGGCCCTTTTTCTCACAACGCCGGCGAGGGACATTGTGAGGACTTCAGCCCCAAGGTCATCTGGCTGTTCTTCCTAGGAAGGGCTGACAACAGACCTTTCCCAAGACCCCAAGCCTCACCAGGCTACATGCAGGCCTTGGACCAGAACATCAGCATCACCTTGGTGTGGAGGTTGCAGTGGGGGGAGCGCATCCTCTGTTCACCAGAAATGCAGAATTCTAGATTCATCTGTAAGATATTGTTGAAGGGAAAAGCAAATTTCAGGAGAGTATGTATGGACTGCTATTTGTATAAAATTGCAAAAACAGACCAAAAAACACTATCCATTCTTCATGGACACCTACACTAGGTATTAAACATGGATGAGAAGACACACATTCACTTCAGAATAGTGGGGAGGGAGGCGGTAACTGGACTAGAAAAGGGACGTATAACTCGAGCGTCAGCGTGAACCTTATGGCTGAATTCGTAGTTTTCTTCCCTTAAACACTGGAGCAAATGCATCCAAAAGCTAGCACGTTTGAATTTTAACTGGGAGGTACATGGAAGTTTGATATCATTATACTCTACATAGTCCTGTGTGTTTATAATATTGAGCCACATTTTTTAAACACTTGACACAGCATGAAAGGAAGCTTGTCTACATGGTAACAATGGTTATCTTTAGGTAGCAGAATTCAAGACTGCTTATTTTTTCTTTTTTTCCTACTTGTATATTATCTCTATTTCCCTGTGTGAGGATTTATGACTGTTGTGCTGGAAAGGCTAGTATTCTAACTCCCTGCATCATAAGCACACACCGTGCCCTGGCTGGTAGGATGGGGAGGAGGGAGCATATCTGTTCACCTGGCCAGCCCTAGGCAACTCTGCAGAGAAAGATACAGGCACTTCCCCTCTGCAGCCAAAGAGTTAAGAAGGCTTGATGTGAAATGAATCATTGCAGGGTAGTTAATACCGGCCTTATCTAATTCTGTATCCTGAGGCTGATTAATTTAAGCTCAAAAATAAAATAAACATCATCTTTAAATAAGGATTAAATACTCAGCGGGGTTCTTAGTTGAACAAACTGACATACCTTTTATGGTATGGATTCAGGGAGCCCGGGGTGGGGCGAGGGGTATCTGTGGGGATGCTCTCTGAGCTAAGGAGAGAAAATCGCCAGTGCTCCTGGATTCCAGAGTGCATTCACCTTTAGCCTCTTGTCTGGATACCCACAGAAAACCAAAGAGCCCCTCGTGGCAGGGTCTTCACACAGGAGGGGGCTTGTGCCCTGTGTCCCAGCTGCCCTGTGTCCCTGAGGGAGAAGGGATTAGTGGAGGGAGTGGGTGAAGAGTTTGGAGGAAGCCCCTGATGGTCTTAGAAAACAGTAGGAAAGAGATTCCCTTGCCTGGGCATTGTTCCCAAACAGGAGACAAGAGCATGAACTAAAAACAGAGACTCCCAGCTCTCTCCATGGTCCCTGAGTTCAGAAGGGAACCCAGGGAGGTGGGGCAAGTAAAAAATTGAGTGGGCTATCTGACATGTGCCTGGAGGGACTCACAAACCTGAGTCAGGCATGAGAGTGGTTAGCTGGTGGATTCTTCCAGGCCTGCAGCACAAAGCCAGGTGGACGTCCCAAGAACAAGCCATGTCTGCAGAGGCCTCTACTGCATCCCTGCCTCATGGTCACAATGTCACAGAGCAGAATTACATCATGTGGGAGACCATGTGCAGTGTGAGTGTCATAATGGAGCTGGATCCAGACGGTCCCAGACCCAGGTCCAGCTATGTCTCTTCTAGACTCAATGTTTGTGAGCCCCTAAAATCCGTGTGTTGAAACCTAACCCCTGATAGGTTAGGTTTGAATTAGGAGGCAAAGACTTTAGGAAGTGATTTCATCATGAAAGCAAAGACCCCATGAATGGGATTAGTGGCCTTGTAAAAGGGAGTCAAGGGAGCTTGTTCTCTCCTTCCACCATGTGAGGACAGAGCTAGGAGGTGACCTCTATAAGGAACAGGCCCTCAACAGACACCCAATCTGCCACTACCTTGACCTACTTGCGAGCATGCAGACCTATGAGACATAAATTTCTGCTGCTTATAAGCCCCCTAGGCTAAGCTATTTTGTTACGGCAGCCCAAATGGAATAAGACAGCCTCTGACCCTCTTGAGTAACTCACTTATCTGCTGAACTCTCCACAGATTTACCTGTGATGAAATCCCTTCAACAGATGTATATTGAACACTTACTTTGTATAAGAACACACTGTGTTATTGGATAGGGTATAAAGCAAGTCACAGCTCCCCAGAGGTAGGCACTGCCATAGCTGAAGAGCAAACCCAAGTTGCTGTGGCCGATGGGGGAAGGGTGGGTGTTAGAGAAGAAGAGAACATGCTAGAGTCCATGTCTGCAGCAATATTGGAATCTCTAATGGATGGTTCCCACAGTGGTGACTTCCCATCTTCTTACAAAAACTCATAGTTGTCCTTGTGTAAAGTCTTACCAGAAGTGCAGGGCAGTTGAGAATATGCAGATCAGAAAAGAGGAGAGGACAGAGCGAGCACATTCTTGGCATCAGCAGCCACGGACGTCTTTCAGGAAGGAAAGCATTTCTCCTGGATCCCTGGGTAGCAGATAAACGTACAGAAATACATTTGTTGGCTGTTTGATTCATGAACTTTGAACATTTGCACACCGGGAGGCTGAGAATCTTCTCCAACCAGACGGTGTGGGGCGTGGAAGTACAGAAAGGGATGAAAGGAGGAGGGAAACAGAGCAATGAGAAGGGAGCTCTCAGCATGACCAACACAGAGACCTGGGGCTCTGCTACCAACAATACGAGCTAATGTATAATGATAGCAGGTCTGTGAACAGTAGACTTTCCATATCACATGTGGCAAGCTCTGATGACAACACTGTGTGACAGGTATTGTTGTCGGAGGCAGAGAGTTGCTAAATAATCACACTCAACTGGTAGAATGCCGGAGAGTTTGGTTTTAATTGGTCATCTTCCTGTTTGCTTTCTATTTGTCCCGTCTGTAGTTTGTTCTCCATTTCCTCATTCTCTGACTTCTTTTGAATTTGTTGAGTATTTTTATTTCATTTAATCTTCTTTGTTGGCCTTTTACATATAACTATTTTTTGCTTGGTTTAGTTTGGAGTTTTAATCATTGCTCTATGGTTTATAGTATATCATATGGTTTGGATCCGTGTCCATACCCAAATCTCATGTGGAAATGTAATCCCCAATGCCAAACGTGGGGTCTGGAGGGAGGTAATTGGCTCATGGAGCCAGTTTCTCATGGTTTAACACCATCCCCACTTGGTACTATATAGCAAGTAATTTCTCACAAGATCTGGTTGTTTAATAGGGTGTGGCACCTCCCCCCCTCTCTCTCTTCCTCCTGTTCCAGTCACATTAGGTGCGCCTGCTTCCTCTTTGCCTTCCGTCATGATTGTAAGCTCCCTGAGGCCTCCCCAGAAGCCGAGCACATGACAGAATCATGCTTCCTGTACAGCCTGCAGAACTGTGAGCCAATTAAACCTCTTTTCTTCATAAATTACCCAGTCTCAGACTTTTTTTTTTTTGAGACGTAGTCTCACTCTGTCGCCCAGGCTGCAGTGCAGTGGTGAGATTTCAGCTCACTGCAACCTCTGCCTCCCTGGTTCAAGTGATTCTACTGCCTCAGCCTCTCCAGTAGCTTAGCTGGGACTACAGGCCTATGCCACCAAGCCCACCTAATTTTTTTTGTATTTTTAGAAGAGACAGGGTTTCACCATGTTGGCCAGGATGGTCCCAATCTCTTGAACTAATAATCCACCCACCTCAGCCTCCCAAAGTGCTGGGATTACAGGTGTGAGCCACCATGCCCTGCCCCAGTCACAGACATTTCTTTTTTTAAATTTATTATTATTATTTTTTAAATTATTATTATACTTTAAGTTTTAGGGTACATGTGCACAACATGCAGGTTTGTTACATAGGTATACACGTGTCATGTTGGTGTGCTGCACCCATTAACTCGTCATTTAGCATTAGGTATATCTCCTAATGCTATCCTTCCCCCCTCCCCCCACCCCACAACCATCCCGGTGTGTGATGTTCCCCTTCCTGTGTCCATGTGTTCTCATTGTTCAATTCCCACCTACGAGTGAGAACATGTGGTGTTTTGTTTTTTGTCCTTGTGATAGTTTGCTGAGAATGATGGTTTCCAGCTTCACCCATGTCCCTACAAAGGATATGAACTCATCATTTTTTATGGCTGCATAGTATTCCATGGTGTATATGTGCAACATTTTCTTAATCCAGTCTATCATTGTTGGACATTTGTGTTGATTCCAAGACTTTGGTATTGTGAATAGTGCCACAATAAACATATGTGTACATGTGTCTTTAGAGCAGCATGATTTATAATCCTTTGAGTATATACCCAGCAATGGGATGGCTGAGTCAAAAGGCATTTCAAGTTCTAGATCTCTGGAGAATCACCACGTTGACTTCCACAAATGGTTGGACTAGTTTACAGTCCCACCAACAATGTAAAAGTGTTCCTATTTCTCCACATCCTCTCCAGCACCTGTTGTTTCCTGACTTTTTAATGATCGCCATTCTAACTGGTGTGAGATGGTATCTCATTGTGTTTTGATTTGCATTTCTCTGATGGCCACTGATGATATTGTGGTTTTGATTTGCCTTTCTCTGATGGCCAGTGATGATGAGCATTTTTTCATATGTTTTTTGGCTGCATAAATGTCTTCTTCTGAGAAGTGTCAGACATTTCTTTATAGCAGTGCAAGAACAGACGAATACAGTATATGTATTTAACTTAGCATTGGCTGCCATCAACATTATACCACTTCCATAGAGGATAAGAACCTTAAAACAGTGCCCATTCATTTCCCTCCTTTTTGGTTTTGTGTTATTGTTTTCATGCATTTTACTTCTATATGTGCTGTAAACTCACGTTAATTTGTTATCATTTTTGCCTTAAACAGTCAATCATCTTTTAAAAATGCTTTTTAATGTTGTATTTTTGCTCACGCATTTGCCATCTCTGGTGCTCTACATTCTTTTGTGTAGATCTGGACTTCCATCTGGTTTCACTTTCCCTCTGTCTGAAGGATTTCCTTTAATATTCCTTGTGGTGAGGACATGCTGGTAACGCATTCTTCAAGCTTCTCAATATCCGAATGTCTTCATTTCACTATTATGTTTGAAAGATATTTTTGCTGGGTGTAGAATTCTAGACTGACAATCATTTTATCCTTAAGTATTTTATAGAAGTTACTCCACTATCCTCTGGTTTGCATTGTTTCTTTCTTTCTTTTTTTTTTTTTTTTTTGAGACAGGATCTCGCTCTGTCACCCACGCTGGAGTGCAGTGGCAGGATTTCAGCTCACTGAAACTTTTACCTCCTGGGTTCAAGCAATCCTCCCGTCCCATCTTCCCAAGTAGCTGGGACTACAGGCATGAGCCACCACACTCAGCTAATTTTTGCATTTTATGTAGAGGCCAGGTTTTGCCATGTTGCCCAGGCTGGTCTAGAACTCCTGGGCTCAAGTGATCATCCTGCCTTGGCCTCCCAAACTGCTGGGATAACAGGCATTTGCCACCACGCCTGTCCTTGTGTTGTTTCTAACCAGATGTCTGCATCTTTTTTTTTTTTTTTGAGACAGAGTCTCGCTGTGTCGCCCAGGCTGGAGTGCAATGGTGCCATCTCAGCTCACTGCAACCTCCGCCTCCCAGATTCAAGCTATTATCCCTGCCTCAGCCTCCTTAGTAGCTGGGGTTACAGATGGGTGCCACTGTGCCCTGCTAATTTTTGTATTTTTATTAGAGACAGGGTTTTTCCATGTTGCCCAGGCTGGTCTTGAACTCCTGGTCTCAAGTGATCATCCTGCCTCAACCTCCCAAAGTGCGGGAATTACAGGTGTGAGCCACCACGCTCAGCCCATTTTCATCTTTGTTCTCTCTGTATAATGTCCTTTTCCTTTTGATAACGTTTCAGATTTTCTCTTTGTCACTGGTTTGGGGCAGTTTGATTATGATGTACTTCAGTGTGTCATCCTCATGTCTGTTGTGCTAGGGGTTCATTGGTTGTTAGATATCTGAGTTTACAGTTTTTCTCAAATTTAAAATTTTTCAGACAGTTTTTTCAAATATTTTTTCTTCTACTCCTCCCCACCTTCTTCAGGAACTCCAATTACACATATATTAGTCCTGTTGGTGCTGATTTTCTGTTCAGTTTTTTCCATTATTTTCTCCACGTTCCATTTTTGATAGTTTCTACTGCTACATCTTCCAGTTCACTAATCCTTTTTTGTATAATAGCTATTTAGTTTTAAATGCCATTTAGTATATTTTTCATCTCAGACATTGTATTTTTCATCTCTAGAAGTTCAAGCAGGGTCTTCCATGTCTCTACTTCCACATTCTAGCTTCCCTTTAAATTATTCTTGTTAAATGTTATCATTACAATACTGTTTTAATATCATTGCCTACTAATTCCATCTTATTTGCCATTTCTGTATCTATTGATCAAGTTTTATTCTCACTGTTGAGACATTTCCTTTTTCTTCACATGCCTGGTAATTTTCAGCTGGATGGCAGACAACGTGAAATTTATCTTATTGTGTGTTGGATATTGTTGGGTTCCTATAAATATTACTGAGCTATGTTCTAGGATGCAGTTAAATTATCTGGAAATATTTTGGTTCTTTGAGGGTTTTCTTTGAGGTCTTGTTAAGTAGGACCTTAGCAGCCTTGGCCTAGATCTAATCTTCCACATTACAGAGGCAATTCTTTTCTGAGTGTTCCATCCAATGGTCTGGGAAATACAAGATTTGTCCACTGTTGCTGGTGGGAACACCAAATATACCTGGTTCTGTGGGAGGTTCAAGCATTGTTCTTTCTGTTTCCTTCAGGTATTTTTTCCCCCAGACTTGTAGTTTACACACATACATGTGCTGATCAGTGCTTAGCTGAAGACTCCGGAGCTTTTTTGTTTTGTGACTTTGTCCTTTTCATGCCCTGAATACTCTGCCCTGCAGAGTTTATCTGAGCTTCTTTAGTCTCACTGGACTCCCAGCTTCATCTCCTCAACTCAGGACCATCACCAGGCTCAGCCTGGGTTCACCCTCCCTGAGCTGCAGCCTAGAAAGGGTTTGCCTTCTGGTCACTGTACGTGGGCAGTCCAGAGTCACGAGAAACCCTAGGCCATGTGGCGGAATGCCCACCGTCCCCACTTCACCACACTGTACTCTCTCCATCCAGTGCTAGCTGCAGCCACGCTGTCTCACAGTCCAGAATGCTAGCCAGAGACCAAGCTTTCTGCAGTGCCTTGGCTGGGGCTCACAGAAAAGGATGGCCAAGCAGTGCTCCCAGAAGCCAGCAGATGCCATCAATCAGTTTTACATCCTCCAGGCACTGAGAATCTCTGAACACTAGAAGTGTTCTGTGTTGCCAGAGCTGAACTCTCAAGTGAAGACTCCAGAAGGCCCTGAAATGTGGGCAGGCTCCCATCATTGCCTGTCTGTGGCCACAAGGACACAGACTCTTTCCATGGCTGGTGAGATGTCCAGCACACTTGGGGCTCTGGAAAGTCCCTTTTCAACTTTAGGCCTTAGCTGAGCTCTCCATTTACCTCAGGCCAGGCAGTGCGCATTATGGGGGACACTGCTGGGTGCTGGGATGAGAATGGCACTTGGCTTGTGAGATAGGATTGAGAGCCCACCGCTCTCTTCCCCAGCTGGGCCGTGGCCAGTTACCATCTCTGGCTTCTGTCCCATTACCAGCCTCCTCTGCTACAATTGCATTTCTGGCAGGCAGTGGATCAGGGAAGCACTGGCAGTTGAGGACCATGTGGAGAACCACTACTGGCCAAGCATTCCCAACCTGACAGCAGAACAGGAGTACAGCAGTGCTGAGGTGAACTTGACAGAGAACTTTGAGACCATGAAGGCAGCCAACACTTCCAACTAATCACAACCTGCCTCTCCCACAGATTTATTGTAGACCAACTCAACCATCTCCGTGTCAGCAAGAAATGGTCCTCACTCTAAGCCATCACCCTTGGATTTAGATCACGGGGCTGTCCTGTCTTTAGTATGGAACTGAAAATCTTTAATTTCCCCAAAAAATGTAAGGTTTTGGGCTACAGCCTTATTAAAACAAACAAATATGAGCATAGTGGTCTACAGATGGAATATCTGGGGCTCTAAACAAACTGCTACTTGAAAGTATAATCACTGTCTTTTTGTTTGTTTCTTTAGCCTGGTTGGACAATGTCAGAAATTTCCTTGGTCATAGGAAATATAAAACATAGTTTGAACAAAAGCAGCAATAAAGCTACAAACTATTTTTTGGTGTATTTGCTTAAGTATAAGATAGCTGATTGGGGCTTCATCATGTAACGTTAGTTTGCTTAGTTTTCATTAAGTTTGTTTAACTTGAATTGTGAATAAATATATGGCTGATTCATATTGTGATTAAGTTTCACATTGACATAAATTGTACATTAAAAGTTGCTGCACATTGTCATCCAAAATAATACTTAGGTAAAATCAAAAATACTATAAACCAATGTGAAGGAACCTATCCTAAAATAAAAATACGGTTAACATGGAATTGCAAAACTAGAATGGGAGACACATTTACCCATAAAATCTTGTTTGGAACATTGATATAACACTAGAAAAGAATTTTTCTAAATAACTACAATGTTCAACTGTGACTGTGCATCTGTGAAGAACAGGCATTTTGAATCATTGCCCTGTGGTGTGTGGCAGTACAATTTTACAGAAATGCACTATAATAATTAATAAAATTCTCTAATGGGAAGATTTTAGTGAATAAGTATTTACACTATAAATATTTATAATATTGCTGCAATTATTTTGCAAAATAAAAACGCCATATTACAGCCTTTAAAAGCAAATAATAGACTTACATTTCTAAATAAAGAAAAAATATAAATTTTATGAAATACGGTAAAGAGTAATTGATAAAATAAAAATTGGGGCATAAATTGTATTATAGTTTGGACAGAGATTGAAAAAAGTGGATGAAAATTTTAATGAGCCCTTTTTGCCTGCACTAAACTTAATCTTATAGGTGAACATTATAATATATATAGGGTACCTTCTAGCTATCCAATTTACTTTTTACACAGTGTATAAATCCTAGCCTATTGGTCTTAATATTTGAACCTAAAATAATACACAAACATACAAGAGAACAAAATAAGGAAGAAATGTATGGAGACAGTGACATTATCAAGGTGGTGGAATAGGGGGTCCCTACTTTTGTATTTCCCTGCAGCAATAAAAACTAGTCAGCCATCCATCAACCAAAGTAACTTTATGAGAGAGCCAGGCACAGTGGCTCATGACAGTGTCTCCTCCATTCAGGAGCCTGAGGCGGGAGGACTGCTTCAGACCAGGAGTTAAAAACAGCCTAGGCAATATAGTGAGCTTCGGGATACAGGGCATTATGAAACCTTGTTAAAACCCAAGATCGAGAAGAGTCATTTTGAGAAGGCAGGCCCTTTGATTAATAAGGTGTCATATTATCCAAAGCAATCTGTAAGTTAACTCAAATCCCTATCAAAATCCCTGTCCCACTTTTTATAGTAATAGAAAATGCAAGCTTACAATGTAGGCTGAATGGCCAAGACAAACATGAGGAATAAGAAAAAGCTGGGGACATCATACTCGTGACTCACACACAACAGTTCAACAGTCACTGTTTGTAGATAACCTGGGGAAACCCTGCTAGGTACTCAGTGGGAGCCACACTCTCCCATACATCTGCTATTAGTCCCAGCATATAGCAGAACCTGCCCTAGTGCCTGCTCCACAGAACAAAGCCCTGAAGACAATCCAGCCTGCCCAAAAACCTGACAGAACTCACAACCACACGTGCTCCTGGTAACAAGCCCACTAAAGGTAAAACCCACTCCAGATTCGGCAGCCACCTTGTGACGCAGCTACAATCCTTTTTACTGCAAACCCAGTAAAGATCTCATCAGCCTTGAGACCCAATAGTTGAAGATCTTTACCTACTAAAACCAGTTTATAAAAATGAAAAGAGATGGCTGAGCACAGTGGCTCACACATGTAATCCCAGCACTTTGGGAGGCCGAGGTGAATGGATCACGAGGTGAGGAGTTCAAGACCAGCCCGGCCAAGATGGTGAAACACTGTCTCTACTACAAATACAAAAATTAGCTGGGCATGGTTGTTGGCACCTGTAATCCCAGCTACTCAGGATAATGAGGCAGAGAATTGCTTGAACCCAGGAGGCAGAGGTTGCAGTGAGCCAAGATCATGCCACAGCACTCCAGCCTGCGTGACAGAGTGAAACTCCATCTCAAAAACAAAGCAAAACAACAACAACAACAACAAAATGAAAAGCGGTGTTTGCTCCCTCAAATGCACAAACACCAATGCAAGTTTATATCATGCCCCTTCTAACGGTTCTATTTTAACAAAGAACTGGAAGTCCTAAATAGAATAATTAAGTCCCACATCAAATAATTAAGCAAGAAAAGCTAAAAGATCCAAATTGAAAAGAAGAAATAACGTCACTGTTTATAGATGACATAATGTTATATATAAAAAACATAAATAGTACATTTAAATAGCGCATTTAATGCATCTATATATAAATAGTCCATCTAATAAACGCAGTCAGTAAAGAAGCAGAATATACAATTAACATACAAATATCAGTTTTGTTTCTATATGATAGCAACAAACCAGTAAAAAAGAAATAACATCTCATTTACAATAGCAACAAAATAATAGATTTCTTTGCAATAAATTTAACTAATGTGGTGAAAGATCTTTACAATAAAAATAAAATACATTGCTGAAAAAAATTAAAGAAGATACAAATAAATGTAAATATATTACATGTTTATGGATTAGAAGAATATTGTCTAAGTGCCATATTATCCAAAGCAATCTGTAGATTAATTCTACTTCCTATCAAAATTCCTGTGCTACTTTTTACAGTAATAGAAAATAAAGTCTGCAATGTATATAAAACTATAAGAAATATTGAAAGGCCAAAGCAATCATGAGGAATAAAATGAAATCTTGGGACATTATACTTTATTATTTAAAACTACATTTCAAGACCACAGGTAGAAAAAATGATAAGGTGTTCAAAGAGTACAAACTTTCAGTTATAAGATAAACAAGTTTGGGGGTCTAATGTATAGTTTTAAAATGTAGTGAATAACAGTGTTTTGGATGCTTAAAACTTGCTACAACTGTAGGAGACCTCAAATGCTCTCGCTACAAAATACATAACCATGTGAGGTGACATAAATGTTCATCTACTTAATTGTATTAAACATTTTACAATATATATCTATCAAATTATTATAATGTACACAATACATAATTATGCAATTTTTATTGGTAAAAAAATTAATGTTATGCACACATGCATATATTCACATAAGTGTGTATATACACATATATAAAACATATACATATATATCAATTACATATGTTGTTATGTATATACTTGTGTGTGTGTATATATACACACACATATATAAATGACAAAATCCTAGTAAGCTTCAAACTAAACAAGAGAAAATTATAAAATGATAACTGTGTAAAAATCAGGAAGCAAATGGGTATTTCATACATGCTCAGCAATATTCTAAGTTCCTCAGTGGCAAAGTACATGTTTTAAATGTAGAAAGTAGATACATTAAACCATATTACAGTTTAGGAATTATGTCACATAGTGTTTACAGTAGTAGCCTCAATACATACCAAAAACTTAAAATTTTGAAGTAAAATAACATTAGGTTTTATTATATGGGGGACATGCTTAGTGTTCTGATAAAATTATTGAGTATGAATTTCTGTAGAATCACATTTGAAATCTTCACAGGATATGAAATTACAAAGCAGAAAACATAGGACATCTGGATGTGGTGTTTCTGGGATTTCTAAACCAAATCCCAATATCTCCACTACTCTCGCACATTTTAGACAAGACTCAAAATGGAAATTAGAAAATGTTTAACATAGAGTTCCTTAAAAATCACAGACGGCCCCATGTCCTCAAAGGCAATAAAAGAGCAAGCAGCCAGGTCCTCCAGTCCCTTGTAAGCCATGCAAAGGGCTTTGATTTTCTTTGTAACCTAGATGAATGATCGTTGAAGGAGAAGTCCAGTCCTAGAAAATTGAAGAGCATGGGGCAGAAGATGTCTGTCTCTAATGAAAGCAAGAGAAAGAAATCAGGGCTTCTCAGAAATGATTTCCATTGGAGCATAGCTTTGCAAACCACTTAAGATCTGGCTTTCTCCTTGACCTTCGGACATCTCATCTGTGTCATCTGCCTTATTCACTCCCACCTATTTGGATGTTTGGCTACTATCTCCTCTCTCCTCACACTCTGGGGCTTTTTTTTCCCCTCAATATAGGTGATCAGGTTTAGCTTAGAGAACAGCCAAGGACTCTGTATTAGAAAAATATGACTTATGCTGTGATTTTCCAATTATTACTTAGTACTGTGCTCAGTGGAAAAAAACAGAACATTATAAAAGAGTCTAAAAATGTAATACCAAATACTATTTCCTCACAGAAAAGTTATGATATTTAAAAACTTTTCTAAATTTGTGGGTCCCTAGCTCCACGACCCAGTGCTGCTGAATCAAAACTTGGGTGGTTGGCTGGGCATGGTGACTAACACCGCTGATCCCAGCACTTTGAGAGGCCAAGGCAGGCAAATCACTTAAGTCCAGGAGTTTGAGGCCAGCCTGGGCAACATGGCGAGACCTAGTTTACGCGTTGAGGGTGGGGTGGAGGGGGAAAGGTGGTGGTAATGGGAGGTGGTAATGCGGTTATTAGGTGTGGGCAACCACATTTTGCGCCTCTAAATTTGTGGAGTTACCACTAATCTAAAATTAAGGATACAGATCAGCTGAAGAAAGAAAAAGATTTATGTCGAGATGAAACCTCCTCGTGGGGGTCCGCAGCTGCAATACCGCCAGGAGGCAACATCCCACCTCTTCTGCCTGGCTGTAGCCCCACCAGGAGCCCGGCTCCAGCCGGGGCGCTGCGTCAGGTACTATATCCCAAAGGCGCAGGCTAGGGTTTCCTGCCCTCTGGGTGTCTTCCCGCTCCCCGGACCCCAGGCAATTCAATTCATTCATCAAGCGTCGCCGCAACCGTCCAAGCTGGGTTAGCAGGGCCCACAGTCACCAGCCAAGACCTCCGCTTCAGAACCCGTGGGCTGCTTTCCCTGGGGGAAGGACATTGTCTTCGCCAGCCATGAAGAAATCCGTCCCTGCGCACCCTGTTTCCCATTGCCACAGACTTCGTGCGAACTCTAGTCCCAAGGACACGAGAGAGACCCAGGCCTGGCCCCGTGGACACGCTAGGTGCCACGACTTCCACCAGATGGACGGGTGCACTCTACAAATCTCGGGGCCCACCGCACCAAAGAGACAGAAGCAAAGGAAGGACCCTATGAAACGCGCCCCCAAAGCAACCAACCAATCCAAGGAAAAAAAAACCACGTCTCAGGGCTCCGTTGGTTATCCCGCATGGGGGGCTCTGATCCCCTGTTCTAGCCTGGCCCAAGCACCCTCCTCCTCACCCTGGCTTGCTCAAAGGTGCCTTGTCTACCTAAGCAGAGCCTCCCTCTCCAAGACTCTGTCTCTCTCGCTCTACAACTCCCTCACCCTCTCCCTTTCTCTACTTGCCCCTCCACCTCTCCCTCTTCTGTCACCTTCTGTCTCTCTCCCCCTCCACCTTTCTCTCTCTCCCCCCATTTCTCTCTCTCCATCCCGGTCTCCCTAGCTCTCTTTCAAGCTGTGTCTGTGTATTTGTCTGTATGTCCTTGTGTGTGTGTCTGTGTGTGTGCCCATGTGTGTGTCTGTGTGTGTGTGTGTGCCTGTGTGCGTGCACCCGTGTGTATCTTTGTGTGTGTCGGGGTGGGTTTGCTCGTGGTGGTGGTGTGGTGTGTCTGGGTGTCCGTCAGCCCCTTTTTCCCGGGATCAGGCTGCCGGGGCTCTAGTGCCAGTGCGGGGCAAAGCAGGGCCTTCCTGTGCCTTTGGCCATGGGCGGGTCCTCGTCGGGACAAGCGACGATGGTGTGGGCATTGTGAGAAAAAAAGGCCCGCGGGGTTGGGCCAGCTGTTCGCCCGTGGGCAGCCCTGGCGGCTCCGGGTGTGTGGGGCAAGAGGGGGCCTTGCAGGAGGAGCGGCGAGGGATCCAAAACAATTTTTCCATGGCATGGTGGAGGACCGGATGGGATCCCAGGACTGTGAACCCCGGGCCCTGATGCCTCCGCGCACACCCTGTCCTAGCCGGCCCGATGTGTTAGAAGCTCAGAAGCTCTCGAGCCAGGGGAACGCCTGGAGTGTCAGCGAAACGGAGGCCGCCTGATGGGCCTGGAGCCTGGGCAGGGGACTGAGGCATCGCGGCCTGACGAGGGATTCCTGTTTCCTGCAACATAGGGAGTCTCCAAAATGGCCTGTTTGGAAACTGGAAAGGAGAACAAAGATGCAATGCTGCTTTTCCATGCTTCGCTGGAGGTTTCTGTGTCCCCACAGAGCTCGGGAAAGAAACAGTCAACATGGTCACACTTTTGGGGGCCAGAGACACGTGAACAACAGGGCCCCTTGCAGAGGGCAAAGGAAAGTGGAATCCGGAATCATGGTTCACTCGGCTTCAGTGTGACTCCTGTGTGGACGGGAGTATCCGCCTCTCTCTCTGTTGCAGGCTCAGCGTGGGGATATGTCATCTGTGAACCATGTGGATGGAAAACAGACTCTGAATGGTTATTCAGAGTCTCGGCTCTGCTCTTTGGGGAATTCGCTCATTCCTTGGGAGGCGGAATTCGTCTGAATCGCTCCCAGATGAAGTAACCCAGGCTGGCGATCCCGAGGGCCAGTGAGCGCACCGTCAGCCGACGCGGCCGTGGGCCGAGAACTCAGCCTGCACTGGGCACCCAACATTTTCTCGGAGTTCGAGGTCCTGCTGGTCCTGGAGGCAGAAGACCGCTTTTCTCTTTGCCTTCCTTTCTCTGTTTCTTGCTCCTTTTCTCCCTCTGTCCATCTTTCCCTCTGTTCTTCCTTTTCTCCCTCTCTCCCTCCCTCCCTCTGTTCTTCTCTCCTTCCCTCTCTCCCTCCATCCATACCTCCCTTTCTCAATCCTTCCCTCCCTCCCTTCTTCTCTTTTTCTTTCACTCCCTCCCTCCATCCCTTCCAAGATCCCTCCGTTCATCCGTCCTTTCCTCCCTCTGTCGCTCCCTCTCACTTTGTCTCCGTTCCTTTCCCCATCTCTGCCTGGCTTCTCTCCTCCTAGAAAGGGCAGAACCACGGTTTGCGCGAGATCTCGGAGTCTACATTTAGTTACCAGGCGCTCCACGTGATGCCGAGGAGGATGGCGGAGCACGGATGGGCAAGTGAGGGTGGAGCTGGGAGGTAGTGGAGTTGAGCCGCTGAAAGGAGAGCAGGCCTGGCCGCTGCCCGGGCCGGTGTTTCCTGGGGTGCAGGTCTCTGCCTACACCACTGAAGAACGCGGGGTGGGTGGGTGTATGGCATGGGGGGGCGGGGGAAGGGATGAGAGCCCTGCCTGGGCTGGTCCCAAACCCTAGCCTGCTGCCCGCGGACCCGCGCATACGCAGTAGACGGCGTATCTCTGAGTACCTGGGCTGGCTCTGAAATCCTTGGGATGCTCAGGAAAGAATGACAGCCCTCCTTTCTGTGGAGTCTCTCGCCGGACCTGGACTCAGGGATCCTAAACAGGTCAGCTGGAAGGGAAGACACAGGTCTCCATACCGAACCAGAGGTTCACCGCGAAAGAGGGGCCACCGCCCTGCCCCCACCCGGTCCCAACCCCGCGTCCTAAAGCTCCTCCAGCTAAGCCCAGTGTTCTTCCTGGCTGAGGAGTGGTTCCAGAAAAGCGGGCTTTTCCACTTCCTTCAACTCCCCCAGTGGCTCCGTTGCTAGGAAAGGTTGTTCCTATTGCTGAAATTCTGGGGTCGACAGGAGCTCATATAACAGGGTGGATGCTACTGCAGATGAACGCTCCAGCTCCTGGAGCGGTTGGGAGGGTGCCTGGATGGCTTACATCTGCTTCTGACACGCAGAGGCCTCCATGGGAGCGAGCTGTGGAGGTAGATGTGCCTCAGCTTCACGTTCCCACGCGCCCTGGCGACCTGGGGACCCTGGCCCCAGCCCCAATACAGACTCCTATGGGGCGTGTGCGGCGCAAGCACACCTTGCCCCTGTGACTCAGCCTGAGCGCCTCAAGTTGTCCCACTGAGCACGCACCCAGAAGGCCGCCGTGCTGCGGGTCCTAGTCCCCCTGCCATCTATTTGACTCAGCCTGAGCGGCCCAAGCAGTCCCATTAAGCACGCACCCAGAAAGCCACCGTACTGCGGGTCCTGGTCCCCCTGCCATCTGTTCGGGTGCGGAGGTCACCCAGGGGTCTGAGGGTGGGACAGCGCCACTTCCGAAGGAGCCAGGGCAGCAAATCCAAAATCCTCGTGTGCCGCGGCAGGTTGGGAGATTCCTTCTGCCTGCGAAGCCTGGCTGGGCTGCAGCAGAGTGGCGATCCTTGCTGCCTGGTTCACGAAAGCCCCCCGTTCCCCACGCCCTGGCTTGGGTGAAGGTGACCAAGGAGGGACGGTGGCACCCGCGGTGGGCCGCGTTGCACAGGCCGCCTGCATGCGCGGGTTCCCTGCCACCCTGGCCTGGATGCCTGGACCTTCGATTCTGACATGAAATCTGAATCCTGGACTCCAAAAGTCAGGTCTCTCTGGCAAGTTCGGGTACGGGTTCTGCTCAAAGCACGCTGGCAGGGCAGCTTTTTCGTTCAGGTTACAAAGGAGTCTCCTCCGCCGTCCTCGTCCTCGCGGGGAAGGGGCTGTCAGAAGGTGTCAGGAGAGCCATCGCGAGGGTACCTGGCTGGAATTTCACGGACAGACACGGGCAGAGAGAGGCCGGCGGCTCCCGTGCGCCTCAATTGGCCTCTGTGCTTCATGCAGGTCCAGACAGGAGTCCGACCCAGCCAGTGGCCCTTATGAAGACCCACCAGCTTCACCCCTTCATGAATATGCATGAGCACGCAAGGGCCCTGGGTAACCCGCCCTCTGAAGCCAGAAACCACGGACACAGGGCCTTGTGTGGTAGGTGAAGTGGGGGCCAGATCGGCCGGGAAAGGTGGCTTCTGGGGCTGGCTCTCTGAGTTCTCCAGAATTCTATGGAAACTGGAAGTTTCTTTCTGGGCTCACACACGATTTCAGGGAGAAACCACCCTGGAAGGGTGAAGTGTGGAACTGAACCTCATGACAGTCTGGAGTTTTCCAGGCCCTCTCCGTGAAGGAGGCAATGCCTGTGGGTGTCACCGTTGCTGTGATAGTCTCACACACCCAGGTGTGTGGATCTCATTCATTTTCTTTTTTTCTAATTTTCAGTTTTTATTTCTACCTCTTAAAGTCAATGATAAAGTCACAAGTGTAAAATGAATGCATTTAAAAACATAAAAGATACATTTTAGTGACAAGAAGTATGCAATGATCATGAAAATCTACTGTACACTTTGCCAAGGTCAAAGAATGAAGGACAATATGGAAAAGCCAACCTTCAAATATATCCTTAAAAAAACTCTCTCCTATATAGTAAAAGCATCATCTAAACAGCAGCTCCAACAGAGAAAAAAAAAAAAAAAAAA
>NW_026652913.1:0-18602 GCF_009828535.3 Hylobates moloch
AGAATCATTCTGCCAAACTTCTTTCTCTTCTGTGCATTCAACTAAAAGAGTTGAACCTTACAGTTGATTGAGAAGTTTTGAAACACTCTTTCTGTAGGAACTGCAAGCGGACATTCCGAGCACTAAGGGGCCTAAAGTGGTAAAAGGAATATCTTCAAATAACAACTACACAGAATCATTCTGCCAAACTTCTTTCTCTTCTGTGCATTCAACTAACGGAGTTGAACCTTACTTTTGATTGAGAAGTTCTGAAACACTCTTTCTGTAGAAACTGCCAGCGGACGATCGGAGCACTAAGGGGCCTATGGTGAAAAAAGGAATATCTTCAAATTAAAACTACACAGAAGCATTCTGTGAAACTACTTTCTGGTCTGTGCATTCAACTAGCAGAGTTGAACCTTACTTTTGATTGAGGAGTTTTGAAACACTCTTTCTGTAGAAACTGCAATGGGACATTCGGAGCGCTAAGGGGCCTATAGTGGAAAAACGTATATCTTGAAATAAAAATTACACAGAATAATTCTTCAAACTTCTTTCTGTTCTGTTCATTCAACTGAGAGAGTTGAACCTTACTTTTGATTGAGAAGCTCTGAAACTCTCTATCTGTAGAAACTGCAAGCTGATATCCCGAGCGCTGTGTGGCCTATGGTGGATAAAGGAATATCTTCAAATAAAAACTACACAGAAGCACTCTGCGAAACTTCTTTCTGATCTGTGCTTTCCACTAGCAGAGTTGATCCATACTATTGATTGAGGAGTTTTGAAACACTCTTTTAGTAGAAACTGCAAGGGGACATTCGGAGCGCTAAGGGGCCTATAGTGGAAAAAGAAATAACTTCAAATAAAAACTACACAGAATCATTCTGCCAAACTTCTTTCTCTTCTGTGCGTTCAACTGACAGTGTTGAACCTTACTTTCGACAGAGAAGCTCTGAAACTCTCTTTCTGTAGATACTGCAAGCGGATATGCCGAGCGCTAAGGAGCCTATGGTGGAAAAAGGAATATCTTCAAATAACTACTACACAGAAGCATTCTTCGAAACTTCTTTCTGATCTTTGCATTCAACTAGCAGAGCTGAACGATACTTTGAGGAGTTTTGAAACACTCTTTCTGTAGATACTGCAAGGGGACATTCAGAGCACTAAGGGGCCTATAGTGGAAAAAGGAATATCTTCAAATTAAAACTACACAGAATCATTCTTCCCAACTTCTTTCTGTTCCATGCATTCAATGAATAGAGTTGTACCTTACTTTTGATTGAGAAGTTCTGAAACTCTCTTTCTGTACAAACTGCAGGCCGGCATTCGGAGCGCTAAGGGGCCTATAGTTGAAAAAGGAATATCTACAAATTAAAACTAGACAGAAGCATTCTTCGAACCTTCTTTCTGATCTGTGCATTCAGCTAGCAGAGTTGAAGCTTCCTTTTGATTGAGGAGTTTTGAAACACTCTTTTGTAGAAACTGCACGGGGACATTCGGAGCATTAAGGTGTCAATAGAGAAAAAGGGAATATCTTCAAATAAAAACTACACAGAATCATTCTGCCAAAATTCTTTCTGTTCTGTGCATTCAACTAACAAAGTTGAACCTTGCTGTTGATTGAGAATTTCTGAAACACTCTTTCTGTAGAAACTGCAAGCGGACATTCCGGGCGTTAAGTGGCCTACAGTGGAAAAAGGAATATCTTCAAATAAAAGTTACACAGAATCATTCTGCCAAACTTGTTTCTGTTCTGTGCATTCAACAAACAGAGTTGAAACTTACTGTTTATTGAGAAGTTCTCAAACACTCTTTCTGTAGAAACTGAAAGCGGACATTCGGAGCACTAAAAGGCCTATAATGGAAAAAGGAATATCTTCAAATTAAAACTACAGAGAAGCATTCTGTGAAACTTCTTTCTGATTTGTGCATTCACCTAGCAGAGGTGAACCTTACATTTGATTGAGGAGTTTTGAAACACTCTTTCTGTAGAAACTGCGAGGGGATATTCCGAGCGCTAAGGGGCCTACAGTGGAAAAAGGTGTATCTTGAAATAAAATCTACACAGAATTATTATGCAAACTTCTTTCTGTTCTGTGTATTCAACTGACAGAGTTGAACCTTAGTGTTGATTGTTAAGTTCTGAAACACTCTTTCTGTAGAAACTGCAAGCGTAGATTCGGATCGCTAAGGGGCCTATAGTGGAAAAAGGAATAACTTCAAATAAAAACTGCACAGTAGCATTCTGTGAAACTTCTTTCTGATCTGTTCATTCAACTAGCAGAGTTAAAGCTTACTTTTGATTGAGGAGTTTTGAAACTTTCTTTCTGTAGAAAGTGCAAGTGGACATTCGGAGCGCTAAGGGGCCTATAGTGTAAAAAGGAATGTCTTAAATTAATAACAACACAGAAGCATTTTGCGAAACTTCTTTCTGATCTGTGCATTCACCTAGCAGAGGTGAACCTTACTTTTGATTGAGGAGTTTTGAAACACTCTTTCTGTAGAAACTGCAATGGGACATTCGGAGCGGTAAGGGGCCTATAGTGGAAAAAGGTATATCTTGAAATAAAAATTACACAGAATAATTCTGCCAAACTTCTTTCTGTTCTGTGCATTCAACTGACAGAGTTGAACCTTACTTTTGATTGAGAAGCTCCGAAACTCTCTATCTGTAGAAACTGCAAGTTGATATCCTGAGCGTTAAGAGGCCTATGGTAGAAAAAGGAATATCTTCAAATAAAAACTACACAGAAGCACTCTGCGAAACTTCTTTCTGATCTGTGCATTCCACTAGCAGAGTTGAACCATACCATTGATTGAGGAGTTTTGAAACACTCTTTTAGTAGAAACTGCAAGGGGACATTCGGAGCGCTAAAGGGACTATAGTGGAAAAAGGAATATCTTCAAATAAAAACTACACAGAATCATTTTGCCAAACTTCTTTCTCTTCTGTGACTTAAACTGACAGGGTTGAACCTTATTTTTGACAGAGAAGCTCTGAAACTCTCTTTCTGTAGATACTGCAAGCGGATATTCCGAGCGCTAAGGAGCCTATGGTGGAAAAAGGAATATCTTCAAATAACTACTACACAGAAGCATTCTGCGAAACTTCTATCTGATCTTTCATTCAACTAGCAGAGCTGAACGATACTTTTGATTGAGAAGTTTTGAAACACTCTTTCTGTAGATACTGCAAGGGGATATTCAGAGCAATAAGGGGCCTATAGTGGAAAAAGGAATATCTTCAAATAAAAACTACACAGAATCATTCTGCCCAACATCTTTCTGTTCTGTGCATTCAATGAACAGAGTTGAACCTTACTTTTGATTGAGAAGTTCTGAAACTCTCTTTCTGTACAAACTGCAGGCCGGCATTCGGAGCGCTAAAGGGTCTATAGTGGAAAAAGGAATATCTTCAAATAAAAACTACACAGAATAATTCTGCCAAAATTCTTTCTTTTCTGTGCATGCAACTAATAGAGTTGAACCGTACTGTTGATTGAGAAGTTCTGAAACACTCTTTCTGTAGAAACTGCCATCGGATATTCGGAGTACTAAGTGGCCTATAGTGGAAAAAGGAATATCATCAAATAAAAACTACACAGAAGCATTTCTTGAAACTTCTTTCTGATCTGTGCATTCAACTAACAGGGTTAAACCTTACTTTTAATATAGGAGTTTTGAAACACTCTTTCTGTAGAAACTGCAAGGGGACATTCGTAGGCCTGTGCGGCTTATAGTGGAAAAAGGAATATCTTCAAATAAAAAGTACACAGAATCATTCTGCCAAACTTCTTTCTGTTCTGTGCATTCAACTAGCAGAGTTGATCATTACTGTTGATTGTTAAGTTCTGAAACACTCTTTCTGTAGAAACTGCAAGCGGACATTCCGGACGTTAATGGGCATATAGTTGACAAAGTATGACCTTCAAATAACAACTTCACAGAATCATTCTGCCAATCCTCTTTTGGTTCTGTGCATTCGACTAACAGAGTTGAATCCTACTGTTGATTGAGAAGTTCTGAAACACTCTTTCTGTAGAAACTGCAAGCGGACATTCAGAGCGCTAAGATGCCTATAGTGGAAAAATGTATATCTTCAAATTAAAACTAAGCAGAAGAATTGTGTGAAACTTTTTTCTGGTCTGTGCATTCAACTAGCAGAGTTTAACATTACATTTGATTGAGGAGTTTTGAAACACCCTTTCTGTAGAAACTGCAAGTGGACATTCGGCCCCCTGAGGTGCCTACAGTGGAAAAAGGAATATCTTCAAATAACAACTGCAAAGAATCATGCTGCCAAACTTCTTTCTGTTCTGTTCATCCCACTAAAAGAGTTGAACCTTACTTTTGATTGAGAAGTTCTGAAACTCTCTTCCTGTAGAAACTGCAAGCGGACATTCGGAGCCCTAAGGGGCCTATAGTGGAAAAAGGAATATCTTCAAATAAAAATTATACAGAATAATTCTGCCAAATTTCTTTCTGTTCTGTGCATTCAACTGACAGAGATGAACCTTACTTTTGATTGAGAACTTCTGAAACTCTCTTTCTGTAGAAATTGCAAGCTTACATTCCGAGCGCTATGCGGCCTATAGTGGAAAAAGGAATATCTTCAAATAAAAAGTACACAGAAGCATTCTGCGAAACTTTTTTCTGATCTGTGAATTCAACTAGCTGAGTTGAACCTTACTTTTGTTTGAGGAGTTTTGAAACGCTCTTTCTGTAGGAAGTGCAAGTGAAAATTCGGAGCCCTAATGGTCCTATAGTGGAAAAAGAGATATCTTGAAAGAAAAACTACACAGAAGCATTCTGTGTAACTTCTTTCTGATCTGCGCATTCTACTAGAAGAGTTGAAATTTACTTTTGATTGAGAAGTTGTGAAACTCTCTTTCTGCAGGAACTGCAGGCAGACATTCGGAGCACTAAGAGGCCTATAGTAGAAAAAGTAATATCTTCAAATTAAAACGACACAGAAGCATTCAGTGAATCTACTTTCTGGTCTGTGCATTCAACTAGCAGAGTTGAACCTTACTTTTTATTGAGGAGTTTTGAAACACTGTTTCTGTAGAAACTGCAGGGGGACATTCGGAGCGCTAAGGGGCCTATAGTGGAAAAAGGAATATCTTGAAATAAAAACTACACAGAATAATTCTGCCAAACTTCTTTCTGTTCTGTGCATTCAACTTACAGAGTTGAAACTTACTGTTGATTGAGAAGTTCTGAAACAATCTTTCTGTAGAAACTGCAAGCGGACATACGGAGCACTAAGGGGCCTATAGTGGAAAAAGGAATATCTTCAAATAAAAAAAACACAGAAGAATTCTGTGAAACTTTTTCCTGATCTGTGCACTCAAATAGCAGAGGTGAACCTTACATTTGATTGAGAAGCTGTGTAACTCTCTTTCTGTAGAAACTGCAAGCGGACATTCGGAGCGCTAAGGGGCCTATAGTGGAAAAAGGAATATCTTCAAGTAAAACTACGCAGAAGCATTCTGCCAAACTTCTTTCTGTTCTGTGCAGTCAAGTAACAGAGTTGATCCCTACTGTTGATTGGGAAGTTCTGAAACACTCTTTCTGTAGAAACTGCAAGGGGACATTCGGAGCGCTAAGGTGCCTACAGTTTAACAAGTTATATCTTGAAAAAAAAACTACACAGAATCATTCTGCCAAACTTCTGTCTGTTCTGTGCATTCAACTAAAAGAGTTGAAACTTACTGTTGATTGAGAATTTCTGAAACACACTTTCTGTAGAAACTGCAAGCGGACATTCGGAGCTCTACGGGCCAGTAGTGGAAAAGGGTATATCTTCAAATTGAACCTACACAGAAGCATTCTGTGAAACTTCTTTCTGATGTGTTCACTCAACTAGCAGAGTTGAAACTTACTTTTGATTGAGGAGTTTTGAGACACTCTTTCTGTAGGAAGTGCAAGAGGAAATTTGGAGCGCTAACAGTCCTATAGTGGAAAAAGGGACATCTTCAAAGAAAAACTACACAGAAGCATTCTGCGTAACTTCTTTCTGATCTGTGCATTCTACTAGCAGAGTTGAACTTTACTTTTGAGAAGTTCTGAAACACTCTTTCTGTAGAAACTTCAAGCGGACACTCGGAGCGCTGTGGGGCTTATAGTGGAAAAAGGAATATCTTCAAATTAAAACTACTCAGAAGCATTCTGTGAAACTACTTTCTGGTCTGTTCCTTCAACTAGCAGAGTTGAACCTTAGTTTTGATTGAGGAGTTTTGAAACACTCTTTCTGTAGAAACTGCAGGGGGACATTCGGTGCGCTAAAGGGCCTATAGTGGAAAAAGGAATATCTTGAAATAAAAACTACACAGAATAATTCTGCCAAACTTCTTTCTGTTCTGTGCATTCAACTTACAGAGTTGAACCTTACATTTGATTGAGAAGCTCTGAAACTCTCTTTCTGTAGATACTGCAAGCGGATATTCCGAGCGCTAAGGGGCCTATGGTGGAAAAAGTAATATCTTCAAATAAGAACTACACAGAAGGATTCTGCGAAACTTCTCTCTAATCTTTGCATTCAACTAGCAGGGCTGAACGATACTTTGAGGAGTTTTGAAACACTCTTTCTTTAGAAACTGCAAGGGGATACTCGGAGCGCTAAAGGGCCTCAAGTCGAAAAAGGAATATTGTCAAATAAAAAACTACACAGAATCATTCTGCCAAACTTCTTTCTGTTCTGTGCATTCAACTAACAGGGTTGAACCTTACTGTTTATTGAGAAGTTCTGAATCACTCTTTCTGTAGAAACTACGAGCGGACATTCAGATCACTAAGGGGCCTATAGTGGAAAAAGGATTATCTTCAAACTAAAACTACAGAGAACCATTCTCTGAAACTACTTTCTGGTCTGTGCATTCAACTAGCAGAGTTGAACCTTACTTTTGAGTGGGGAGTTTTGAAACACTCTTTCTGTTAAAACTGCAATTGGACATTTGGAGCGCTAAGGGGCTTACAGTGGAAAAAGGAATATCTTCAAATAAGAGCTACACAGAATCATTCTGCCAATCTTCTTTCGGTTCTGTGCATTCAACTAACAGAGTTCAAACCTACTGTTGATTGAGAAGTTCTGATACACTCTTTCTGTGGAAACTGCAAGCGGACATAAGGAGCGCTAAGGGGGCTATAATTGTAAAAGTAATATCTTCAAATAAAAACAACACAGAAGCATTCTGCGAAACTTCTTTCTGATCTGTGCATTCAGCTAGCAGAGTTGAACCTTACTTTAGATTGAGAAGTTGTGAAACTCTCTTTCTGTAGAAACTGCAAGGGCATATTCAGAGCGCTAATGGGATTATATTGGAAAAAGGAATATCTTCAAATAAACGCTACATAGAAGCATTCTTCCAAACTTCTTTCTGTTCTGTGCATTCCACTAACAGAGTTGAAACTTACATTTGATTGAGAAGTTCTGAAACTCACTTTCTGTAGAAACTGCAAGGGGACATTCGGAGAACAAAGGGGCCTATAGTGGAAAAAGGAATATCTTCATATAAAAACTACACAGAAGCATTCTGCGAAACTTCTTCCTCAACTGTGCATTCAAATAACAGAGAGGAACCTTACTTTTGATTGAGGAGTTTTGAAACACTCTTACGGTAGAAAGTGCAAGTGGACATTCGGAGCGCTAAGGGGCCTATAGTGCAAAAAGGAATATCTTAAATTAAAAACTACACAGAAGCATTCTGCAAAACTTCTTTCTGATATGTGCATTCATCTAGCAGAGGTGAACCTTACTTTTGATTGAGGAGTTTTGAATCACTCTTTCTGTAGAAACTGCAAGGGGACATTCGGAGCGCTAAGGGGCCTACAGTGGAAAAAGGTGTATCTTGAAATAAAAACTACACAGAATAATTCTGGCAAACTTCTTTCTGTTCTGTGCATTCAACTGACAGAGTTGAACCTTACTTTTGATTGAGAAGCTCTGAAACTCTCTATCTGTAGAAACTGCAAGCTGATATTCCGACCGCTAAGTGGCCTATGGTGGAAAAAGGAGTATCTTCAAATAAGAACTACACAGAAGCACTCTGCGAAACTTTTTCTGATCTGTGCATTCCACTAGCAGAGTTGAACCATACTTTTGATTGAGAAGTTTTGAAACAATCTTTCTGTAGAGACTGCAAGGGGACATTCGGAGCGCTAAGGGGCCTATAGTGGAAAAAGGAATATCTTCAAATAAAAACTACACAGAATCATTCTGCCAAACTTCTTTCTGAACTGTGCATTCATCTAGCAGTGTGGAAACTTACTTTTGATTGAGGAGTTTTGAAACACTCTTTCTGTAGAAACTGCAAGTGGACATTCGAAACACTAAGGGGCCTATAGTGGAAAAAGGAATGACTTGAAATAAAAATGACACAGAATCATTCTGCCAACATTCTTTCTGTTCTGCGCATTCAACTAAGAGAGTTCAACCTTACTTTTCAATGAGAAGTTCTGAAACTCTCTTCCTGTACAAACTGCAAGCGGACATTTGGACATATTGGAAAAAGTAACATCTTCAAATACAAACTACACAGAAGCATTCTGCTAAACTTCTTTCTGATCTTTCCATTCAACTACCACAGTTGAAGCTTACTTTTGATTGAGAAGTTGTGAAACTCTCTTTCTGTAGAAACTGCAAGCGCACATTCGGAGCGCTAAGGGACCTACAGTGGTAAAGGTATATCTTCAAATAACAACTACACAGAATCATTCTGCCAAATTTCTTTCTCTTCTGTGCATTCAACTAACGGAGTTGAAACTTACTTTTGATTGAGAAGTTCTGAAACACTCTTTCTGTAGAAACTGCCTGCGGACATTCGGAGCACTAAGGGGCCAATAGTGGAAAAGGGAATACCTTCAAATTAAAACTACACAGAAGCATTCTGTGAAACTACTTTATGGTCTGTGCATTCAACTAGCAGAGTTGAACTTTACTTTTGATTGAGGAGTTTTGAAACACTCTTTCTGTAGAAACTGCAGTGGGACAATCGGAGCACTAAGGGGCCTATGGTGTAAAAAGGAATATCTTGAAATAAAAACTACACGGAATAATTCTGCCAAACTTCTTTCTGTTCTGTGCATTCAACTGACAGATTTGAACCTTAGTTTTGATTGAGAAGCTCTGAAACTCTCTTTCTGTACATACTGCAAGTGGATATTCCGAGCGCTAAAGGGCCTATGGTGGAGAAAGTTATATCTTCAAATAAGAACTACACAGAAGCATTCTGTGAAACTTCTTTCTGATCTGTGCATTCAACTAGCAGAGCTGAACGATACTTTTTATTGAGGAGTTTTGAAACTCTCTTTCTGTAGAAACTGCAAGGGGACATTCACAGCACTAAGGGATTATATTGGAAAAAGGAATATCTTCAAATAAACGCTACACAGAAGCATTCTTCCAAACTTCTTTCTGTTCTGTGCATTCCACTAACAGAGTTGAAACTTACTTTTGATTGAGAAGTTCTGAAACTCTCTTTCTGTAGAAACTGCAAGTGGACACTCGGAGCGCTATGGGGCCTATAGTGGAAAAAGAACATCTTCAAATAAAAACTACACAGAAGCACTCTGCGAAAGTTCTTGCTGGTCTTCGCACTCAACTAGCATAGTTGAACCTTACTATTGATTGAGAAGTTGTGAAACTATCTTTCTGTAGAAACTGCATGCGGACATTTGGAGCGCTAAGGGGATTATAGTGGAAAATGTTATATCTTCAAATAAAAACTACACAGCAGCATTCTGCCAAACCTCTTTCTGTCCCGTGCACTCCACTAACAGAGTTGAAACTTACTTTTGATTGAGAAGTTCTGTAACTCTCTTTCTCTAGAAATTGCAAGTGGACATTCGGAGCACTAAGCTGCCTATAGTGGAAAAAGGAATATCTTCAAATAAAAACTACACAGAAGCACTTTCTGATCTGTGCATTCCACTAGCAGAGTTGAACGATACTATTGATTGAGGAGTTTTGAAACACTCTTTCAGTAGAAACTGCAAGGGGACATTCGGAGCGCTAATGGGCTATAGTGGAAAAAGGAATATCTTCAAATAAAAACTACACAGAGTCATTTTGCCAATCTTCTTTCTCTTCTGTGCGTTCAACTGACAAGTTTGAACCTTACTGTAGATGGAGAAGTTCTGAAACACACTTTCTGTAGAAACCGTAAGTGGACATTCCGAGCATTAAGCGACCTGTAGTGGATAAAGGTATACCTTCATATAAAAACTACACAGAATCATTCTGCGAAACTTCTTCCTGTTCTGTGCATTCATCTAACAGGTTTGAACCTTACTTTTGATTGAGAAGTTCTGAAACTCTCTTTCGGTACAAACTGCAGCCCGGCATTCAGAGCGCTAAGGGGCCTATAGCGGAAAAAGGAATATCCTCAAATAAAAACTAGATAGAAGCATTCTTCGAAATTTCTTTCTGCTCTGTGCATTCAACTAGCAGAGTTGAACCTTACTTTTGATTTAGGAGTTTTGAAACCCTCTTTCTGTGGAAAATGCAAGGGGACATTCGGAGCGCTACGGGGCCCATAGTGGAGAAAAGAATATCTACTAGTAAAAACTACACAGAATCATTCTGCCAAACTTCGTTCTGTTCTCTGCATTCAACAGAGTTGAACGTTACTGTTGATTGTTAAGTTCTGAAACAATCTTTCTGTAGAAACTGCAAGCGGACATTCCGGGCTTTAAGGGGCATACAGTGGGAAAAGAAATGTCTTCAAATAAAAACTACACAGAATGATTCTGCCAAACTTTTTTCTGTTCTGTGCATTCAACTAACAGGGTTGAACCTTACTGTTGATTGAGAAGTTTTGAAACACTCTTTCTGTAGAAACTGCAAGCGGACATTCGGAGCTCTATGGGGCAAATAATGGAAAAAGGAATATATTCAAATTGAACCTACACAGAAGCATTCTGTGAAACTTCTTTCTAATCTGTTCATTCAACTAGCAGAGTTGAACCTTACTTTTGATTGAGGAGTTTTGAAACTCTCTTTCTGTAGGAAGTGAAAGTGGAAATTCAGAGCGCTAAGGGTCCCATAGTGGAAAAAGGGACATCTTCAAAGAAAAACTACACAGAAGCATTCTGTGAAACTTATTTCTGATCTGTGCATTCTACTAGCAGAGTTGAACTTTACTTTTGATTGAGAAGTTGTGAAACTCTCTTTCTGTAGAAACTGCATTCGGACATTCGGAGTACTAAGGGGCCTATAGTGGAAAAAGGAATATCTTCAAATTAAAACTACACAGACACATTCTGTGAAACTACTTTCTGGTCTGTGCATTCAACTAGCATAGTTGAACCTTACTTTTGATTGAGGAGTTTTGAAACACTCTATCTGTAGAAACTGCAGGGGGACATTCGGAGCGCTAAGGGGCCTATAGTGGAAAAAGGAATATCTTGAAATAAAAACTACACAGAATAGTTCTGCCAAACTTCTTTCTGTTCTGTGCATTCAACTAACAGAGTTGAACCTTACTTTTGATTGAGAAGCTCTGAAACTCTCTTTCTGTAGATACTGCAAGCGGATATTCCGGGCGCTAAGGGGCCCATGGTGGAAAAAGGAATATCTTCAAATAAGAACTACACAGAAGGATTCTGCGAAACTTCTTTCTGATCTTTGCATTCAACTACCAGGGCTGAACGATACTTTGAGGAGTTTTGCAACACTCTTTCTGTAGATACTGCAAGGGGACATTCGGAGCGCTAAGGGGCATATAGTGGAAAAAGGTATATTTTGAAATAAACACTACACAGCATTATTCTGCAAACTTCTTTCTGTTCTGTGCATTCAACTGACAGAGTTAAACCTTATTGTTGATTGTTAAGTTCTGAAACACTCTTTCTGTAGAAACTGCAAGCAGAGATTCGGAAAGCTAAGGGGCCAATAGTTGAAAAAGGAATATCTTCATATAAAAACTACACAGTAGCATTCTGCGAAACTTCTTTCTGATTTGTGCATTCAACTAGCAGACTTGAGCCTTACTTTTGATTGAGAAGTTGTGAAACTTTCTGTAGAAACTGCAAGCAGACATTCGGAGCGCTAAGTGGCCTATAGTGGAAAAAGGAATATCTTCAAATAATCACTACACAGAAAAATTCGGCCAAACTTCTCTCTGTTCTGTGCCTTCATCTAGCAGTGTGGAACCTTACTGTTGATTGAGAAGTTCTGAAACACTCTTTCTGTAGAAACTGCAAGCGGAAATTCGGAGCACTATGGTACCTATAGTGGAAAAAAAGATCTTCAAATTAAAACTACACAGAAGCATTCTGCCAAACTACTTTCTGGTCTGTGCATTCAACTAGCCGAGTTGAACCTTACGTTTGATTGAGGACTTTTGAAACACTCTTTCTGTAGAAACTACAAGTGGACATTCGGCCCACTAATGGGCCTATAGTTGAAAAAGGAATATCTTCAAATAACAACGGCACAGAATAATGCTGCCAAACACATTTTCTGTTCTGTTCAATAGACTAACAGAGTTGAACCTTACTTTTGATTGAGAAGTCCTGAAACTCTCTTTCTGTAGAAACTGCAAGCGGACAGTCGGAGCGCTAAGAGGCCTATAGTGGAAAAAGGAATATCTTCAAATAAAAGCTACACAGAAGCATTCTGCGAAAACACTTTCTGATCTCTGCATTCAACTAACAGAGTTGAACCTTACTTTTGATTGAGAAGTTCTGAAACTCTCTTTCTGTAGAAACTGCAAGCGGACAATCGGAGGGCTAAGGGGCCTATAGTGGAAAAGGGAATATCTTCAAATAAAAACTACACAGAAGCATTCTGCGAAACTTCTTTCTGATCTGTGCATTCAACTAGTAGAGTTGAACCTTACTTTTGATTGAGTTTTGAAACACTCTTTCTGTGGAAACTGCACGGGGATATTCTGAGCACTAAGGGGTCTATAGTGAAAAAAGGATTATCTTGAAATAAAAACTACACAGAATAATTCTGCCAAACTTCTTTCTGTTCTGTGCATTCAACTGACAGAGTTGAACGTTACTTTTGATCGAGAAGCTCTGAGAGTCTCTTTCTTTAGAAACTGCAAGTGGATTTTCGGAGCGCTAAGAGGCCTATGGTGGAAAAAGGAATATCTTCATATAAGAACTACACAGAAGCATCCTGCGAAACATCTTTCTGATCTGTGCCTTCAACTAGCAGAGTTGTACCATACTTTTGATTGAGGAGTTTTGAAACACTCTTTCTGTAGAAACTGCCAGGGGACCTTCGGAGCGCTAAGGGGCCTATAGTGGAAAAAGGTATATCTTCACATAAAAACTACACAGAATCATTCTCCCAAACCTCTTCCTGTTCTGGGCATTCAACTAAAAGAGTTGAACCTTACGGTTGATTGAGAAGTTCTGAAACACTCTTTCTGTAGAAACTGCAAGCGGAAATTCGGAGCACTAACATGCCTATAGTGGAAAAAGGTTTATCTTGAAAAAATACTACACAGAATCATTCTGCCAAACTTCCTTCTGATCTGTGCATTCATCTAGCAGTGTGGAACCTTACTTTTGATTGAGGAGTTTTGAAACACTCTTTCTGTAGAAACTGCAAGTGGACATTCGGACGCCTCTGGGGCCTATAGTGGAAAACGGAATATCTTCAAATGAAAACTACACAGAATCATTCTGCCAAACCTCTTTCTGTTCCGCGCATTCAACTAGCAGATTTGAACCTTACTGTTGATTGTTAAGTTCTGAAACACTCTTTCTGTAGAAACTAAAATTGAACATTTGGAGCACTAAGCTGCTTATAGTGGACAAAGAATTTTCTTCAAATAACAACTACACAGAATCATTCTGCCAATCTTCTTTCGGTTCTGTGCATTCAACTAACAGAGTTGAATCCTACTGTTGATTGAGAAGTTCTGAAACACTGTTTCTGTAGAAACTGCAAGCGGACATTCAGAGCGCTAAGGGGCCTGTAGTGGAAAAATGTATATCTTCAAATTAAAACTAAACAGAAGGATTCTGTGAAACCTTTTTCTGGTCTGTGCATTCAACTAGGACAGTTGAACCTTACTGTTGATTGAGAAGTTCTGAAAAACTCTTTCTGTAGAAACTGCAAGCGGATATTTGCAGCCCTAAGGGAGCTATAGTTTAAAAAGGGATATATTCAAATGAAAACTACACAGAATCATTCTGCCAAACTTCATTCTGTTCTGTGCTTTCAACTAACAGAGTTGAATCTTACTGTTGATTGAGAAGTTCTGAAACACTCTTTCTGTAGAAACTGCAAGCGGATATTCGGAACACTAAGAGGCCTAAAGTGGAAAAATGTATATCTTCATATAAAAACTACACAGAATCATTCTGCCCAACTTCTTTCTGATCTGTGCATTCAACTAACAGAATTGAACCTTACTTTTGATTCAGCAGTTGTGAAACACTCTTTCTGTCGAAACTGGAAGCGGATACACGGAGTGCTAAGGGGCCTACAGTGGAAAAAAGATTATCTTCAATAAAAACTACACACAATCATTCTGACCAAATTCTTTTTGTTCTGTGCATTCAACTAACAGAGGTGAACCTTACTGTTGATTGAGATGTTCTGAAACACTCTTTCTGTAGCAACTGCAATTGGACGTTTGGAGCTCTAAGGGGCCAATGGTGGAAAAAGGAATATCTTCAAATTAAAACTACCCAGAAGCATTCTGTGAAACTTCTTTCTGATCTGTGCATTCAACTAGCAGAGTTGAACCTTACTTTGATTGAGGAGCTTTGAAACAGTCATTCTGTATTAAGTGCAAGTGGACATTATGAGCGCTAAGGGGCCTATACTGGAAAAAGGAATATCTTTAATTAAAAAATACACAGAATCACTCTGCCAAACTTTTTTCTGTTCTGTGAAATCAACTAACAGAGTTCAACCTTTCTTTGATTGAGGAGTTTTGAAACAGTCATTCTGTATTAAGTGCAAGTAGACATGAGCGCTAAGGGGCCTATACTGGAAAAAGGAATATCTTGAATTAAAAACGACACAGAATCATTCTGCCAAACTTCTTTCTGTTCTGTGAATTCAACTGACAGACTTGAACCTTACTTTTCATTGAGAAGTTCTGAAACTCTCTTTCTGTACAAACTGCAAGCAGACATTCGGAGCGCTAAGTTGCCTATAGTGGAAAAAGGAATATATTCCAATAAAAACCTCACAGAAGCATTCTTTGAAACTTCTGGCTGATCTGTGCATTCAACTAGCAGAGTTGAACCTTACTTTTAATTTTGTAGTTTTCAAACAATCTTTCTGTAGAAACTGCAAGGGGATATTCGGAGTGCTATAGGGCCTTTGGTGGAAAAAGGAATATCTTGAAATAAAAACAACACAGAATCATTCTGCAAACTTCTTTCTGTTCTGTGCATTCAACTAACAGAGTTTAAACTTACTGTTGATTCAGAAGTTCTGAAACACTCTTTCTGTAGAAACTGCAAGCGGAAATTCCCGGCGTTAAGGTACATATAGTGGAAAAAGGAATATCTTCAAATAAAAACTGCACAGAATCATTCTGCCAAACTTCTTTCTGTTCTGTGCATTCAACTAACAGGGTTGAACCTTACTGTTGATTGAGAAGTTCTGGAACTCTCTTTCTGTAGAAACTGCAAGTGGACATTCGGAGAACTAATTGGCCTATAGTGGAAAAAGGCATGTTTCAAATAAAAACTACACAGAAGCATTCTGCGAAAGTTCTTCCTCATCTATGCATGCAACCAGCAGAATTGAACGTTACTTTTGATTGAGAAGTTGTGAAACTCTCTTTTTGTAGAAACTGCAAGAGGACATTCGGGGCGCTAATGTGCCTACAGTGGAAAAAGGAATATCTTCAAATAAAAATTACACAGAAGCATTCTGCCAAACTTCTTTCTGTTCTGTGCATTCAAATAACAGAATTGAACCTTACTGTTGATTGAGAAGTTCTGAAACAATCTTTCTCTAGAAACTGGAAGTGGACAATCCGGGCGTTAAGGGGCATATAGTGGAAAAAGGAATATCTTCAAATAAAAACTACACAGAATCATTCTGCCAAACTACTTTCTGTTCTGTGCACTCAACTAACAGAGTTGAACCTTACATTTGATTGAGAAGTTCTGAAACTCTCTTTCTGTAGAAACTGCAACCGGATATTTGGAGCGCTAAGGGGCCTATAGTGGAAAAAGGAACATCTTCAAATAATAATTACACAGAAGCATTCTGCGAAACTTCTTTCTGATCTGTGCATTCAACTAGCAGAGGTGAACCTTACTTTTGATTGAGAAGTTGTGAAACTCTCTTTCTGTGGAAACTGCAATTGGACATTCAGAGTGCTACTGTGCATATAGTGCAAAAAGGAATATCTTCAAATGACAACTACACTGAATCATTCTGCCAAACTTATTTCTCTTCTGTGCATTCAACTAACAGAGTTGAACCTTACTTTTCATTGAGAAATTCTGAAACTCTCTTTCTGTACAAACTGAAAGCAGACATTCTGAGCGCTAAAGTGCCTATAGTGGAAAAAGGAACATCTTCTAATAAAAACTACACAGAAGAATTCTGCGAAACTTCTTCCTGATCTGTGCATTCAACTAGCAGATTTGAACCTTACTTTTGATTTGGAAGTTGTGAAGCTCTCTTTCTGTAGAAACTGCAAGCAGACATAAGAGCGCTAAGGGGCCTATAGGGGAGAAAGGAATATCTTCAAATAAAAACTACACAGAAGCATTCTGTGAAACTTCTTTCTGTTCCAAGCATTCAACTAACAGAGTTGAACCTTACTTTGGATTGAGCAGTTCTGAAACACTCTTTCTTTAGAAAATGCAAGTGGACATACGGAAGTGATAGGGGACTTATAGTGGAAAAAGGAATATCTTCAAATGAAAACTACACAGAAGCATTTTGTGAAACTTCTTTCTGTTCTGTGCATTCACCAAGCAGAGTTGAAACATACTTTTGATTGAGCAGTTCTGAAAAACTCTTTCTGTAGGAACTGCAAGCGGATATTGCGAGCTCTAAGGGGCCTAGAGTGGAAAAAGGAATATCTGGAAATAAAAACTACAGGGAAAAATTCTGTGAAAATTCATTCTGTTCTGTGCATTCAACTAACAGAGTTGAAACTTACTTTTGATTGAGCAGTTCTGAAACACTCTTTCTGTAGAAACTGCAAGTGGACATTTTGAGTGCTAAGGGGCCTATAGTGGTAAAAGAAATATCTACAAATAAACACTACACAGAAGCATTCTGTGAAACTTCTTTGTGTTCTGTCATTAAACTAACAGAGTTGAAACTTACCTTTGATTTATCAATTCTGAAAACCTCTTTGTCCAGAAACTGCAATTGGACATTCAGAGCGCTAAGGGGCCTATAGCGGAAAAAGGGATAACTTCAAATGAAAACTACACAGAAGCATTCTGTGAAACTGCTTTCTGTTCTATGCATTCAACTAACAGAATTCAACCCTACTTTTGATTGAGCAGTTCTGAAACACTCTTTCTATAGAATCTGCAAGTTGACATACGGACTGCTAAGGGACCTATATTGGAAAACGGAATATCTTCAAATAAAAACTACACAGAAGCATTCGGTGAAACTACCTTCTATTCTGTACATTCAACTAACACTGTTGAACCTTACTGCTGATTGAGCAGTTCTGAAACACTGTTTCTGTAGGAACTGCAAGCGGACTTGCGAGCGCTTAGGGGCCTAGAGTCGAAAAAGGAATACCTTCAAATAAAAACTACAGAGAAGCAGTCTGTGAAACTTCCTTCTGTTCTGTGCATTCAACTAACAGTGTTGGACTTCACTTTTGATTGAGAAGTTCTGAAACACTCTTTCTGTGGAAACTGCAAGTAGACATTCGGAGCGCTAAGGGGCCTATAGTGGAAAAAGGAATATCTTCAAACAAACACTACACAGAAGTATTTTGTGAATTTTCTTTCTCTTCTGTGCATTCAACTAACAGAGTTGAACCTTACTTTTGATATGGCAGTTCTGAAACACTATTTCTGTAGAAACTGCAAGTGGACATTCTGCGCGCTAAGAGGCCTATAGTGGAAAAAGGACAAACTTCAAATGAAAACTACACAGAAGCATTCTGTGGAACTACGTACTGTTATGTACATTCAACTAACAGAGTTAAACATTACTTTTGATTTAGCAGTTTTGAAACACTCTTTCTGCGGAAACTGCAAGTGGACATTCAGAGAGCTAAGGGGCCTATAGAGGAGAAAGGAATATCTTCAAATTAAAACTACACAGAATCATTCTGTGAAACTTCTTTCTGTTCTATGCATTCAAAAAACAGAGTTGAACCTTACTTTTGATTGGCCAGTTCTGAAACACTCTTTCTGCGGAAACTGCAAATGGATATTCGGAGCGCTAAGGGGCCTATAGTGGAAAAAGGATTATCTTCAAATAAAGATACACAGAAGCATTTTGTGAAACTTCTTTCTGTTCTGTACATTCAACTCACAGAGTTGAACTTTTCTTTTTGTTCAGCAGTTCTGAAACACTCTTTCTGTAGAAGCTGCAAGTGGATATTCCGAGTGCTAAGGGGCGTATATGGGAAAAAGGAATATCTTTAAATAAAAACTACACAGAAGCATTCTGTGAAACTTATTTCTGTTCTGTGCATTCAACT
>NW_026652913.1:18702-20391 GCF_009828535.3 Hylobates moloch
ATTGAGCAGTTGTGAAACACTCTTTCTGTAGAAACTGCAAGTGGACATATGGAGTGCTAAGAGACCTATAGAGGAAAAGGAATATCTTCAAATAAAAACTACACAGAAGCATTCTGTGAATCTGCTTTCTGTTCTGTGAATTCAACTACCAGATTTAAACATTACTTTTCATTGAGTAGTTCTAAAACTCTCTTTATGTTGAAACTGCAAGTGGATATTCCGAGCGCTAATGCGTCTATACTGGAAAAAGGAATATCTTAAAGTGAAAACTACACAGAATCATTCTGTGAAACTTCTTTCTGTTCTGTGCATTCAACTAACAGAGTTGAACGTTACTTTTGACTGAGCAGTTCTGAAACACACTCTCTCTAGAAACTGCAAGGGGACATGCGGAGCGCAAAGGGGCCTATATTGGAAAAAGGAATATCTACAAATAAAAACTACACAGAAGCATTCTGTGAAACTTCTTTCTGTTCTATGCATTCAACTAACAGAGTTGAACCTTACTTTTGATTGAGCAGTTCTGAAACACTCTTTCTGTAGAAACTGAAAGTGGATATTCCGGGCACTAAGGGGTCTACACTGAAAAAGGAATATCTTCAAATAAAAACTACACAGAAGCATTCTGTGAAACTACTTTCTGTTCTGTGAATTCAACCAACAGAGTTGAACATTACTTTTGATTGAGCAGTTCTGAAACACTCTTTCTGTAGAAACTGCAAGTGGATATTCCGTGCGCTAAGGGGTCTACACTGAAAAAGGAATATCTTCAAATAAAAACTACACAGAAGCATTCTGTGAAACTCTTTCTGTTCTGTGAATTCAACTAACAGAGTTGAACATTACTTTTGATTGAGCAATTCTGAAACACTCTTGCTGTAGAAACTGCAATGGGATATTCCGAGCGCTAAGGGGCCTATAGTGGAAAAAGTAATATCTTCAACTAAAAACTAAACAGAAGCATTCCGTGAAACTTGTTTCTGTTCTATGCATTCAACTAACAGAGTTGAACCGTACTTTTGATTGAACAGTTCTGAAACAGACTTTCTGTACCAACTAAAAGTGGACACGCCGAACGAAAGCGGCATATAGTGGAAAAAGGAATATCTTCAAATAAAAACTACACAGAAGCATTCTGTGAAACTTCCTTCTCTTCTGTGCATTCAACTAACAGAGTTGAACCTTACTTTTGATTAAGCAGTTGTGAAAGACCCTTTCTGTAGAAACTGCAAGTGGACACACAGAGTGCTAAGGGACCTATAGTGGAAAAAGGAATATCTTCAAATAAAAACTACACAGAAGCATTCTGTGAAACACCTTTGTGTTCTATCAATTCAATTAACAGAGTTGCACGTTACTTTTTATTGAGCAGTTCTTACACACTCTTTCTGTGGAAAATGTAACTGGAGATTCCAAGCGCTAAGGGGTCAATACTGGAAAAAGATATATCTTAAAATAAAAACCACACAGAAGCATTCTGTGAAACTTCTTTCTGTTCCGTGCATTCCACTAACAAAGTTGAAATTCACTTTTGATTGAGAAGTTCTGAATCACTCTTTCTGTGGAAACTGCAAATGGACATTCTGCGGGCTAAGGGGCCTATAGTGGAAAAAGGAATGTCTTCAAATAAATACTACACAGAAGCATTCTGTGAAACTTCTTTCTCTTCCGTGCATTCAACTAACAGAG
>NW_026652914.1:0-20322 GCF_009828535.3 Hylobates moloch
AATATAGGGGCTAAGTTAAGGAAGAAAGGTAGAAAGTCATATGGAGACTAATTGGGACAAGAAACAAGGAAACAAATACTGAGCACTATGCGTGAAATGCGTTAACTCCTCTGAGATAACTCTGTGAGGAAAGTCTTGCCAGTGCTGATCAAGTTATAATTAAACAAATGTGGCAGAAAACTTTTTATTCTCTTTTAGTTCAGACAAAATGGTTTTGGACTTCTTTTTAAATGTCTTTTACTAAAACTCAAGGGAAAACATAACGACAAACTATTTCACTTACATAAGGATATAAATTTTCCAGAAAGTAGGTGTTGAATCCAAATCTGGATGAGAGCTAGCTACAAGCTGGCTTTGATGTGAATAGTTCCAAGCAACAGCACTTTGAAGAAAATTCACTCAATCCTGGAGCCCAAAGTGTTAATTCTGGCTTTTTTTTTCCCCCTGGTGAATTGTGACTTTGGTAAGAAAGGATGTCAGACAGTTAGTATGAGCAACTCAGTTAGTATGAGCAACTATGCTTCAGCAGTAATCAAAGACCAGGTAGAAATTCTAGGAGAAATTTTTTAAAAGGGACAATGTTTGTTGAGTCCCTATTAAGTACCAGGCATCTTAAATCACATTATTCCTACAACAACTTTATAAGATGGGTATTATTATACCCATTTTGTAGATGAGGAAAATCTCAGGATTTTCTTCCTCAGATTTTCTTCTCTGAGGAGATCTCATACCTTCTTTTGTGACACAAAAATGAGTTTGCTGAGATGTAGTAGCTTTAGTATTAGAAATGGAAATTGTCTCTAAGATAGGAAACAGAAATGTGGAGGTCAAAGGTAGGGCAGGGTTTGCAAATCTGCCTAACAATAAAACGAGGAGAAGGAATTAGGTCAGTGACAGAACTCTTGCCTTGGATTGGGAAGTTTCAGGGGAGTTCAGTGCAGGTGGGGTATGGGATATGATCCACCTGTTAGGTAACGAATAAAAGGGAATGTTTATACCTTGGATTTGGGAAGTATTCTTAGTACCACCAGTAAAAGCCAATAACTCCTATTGTTTCTCAAGGGTTGGTGGTTAAATGAGATAATCTACCATCTTCAGCGTGAACTAATTATAATATGGTGGAGAGTATTATGATGTGAATCGGAGGTTATAGAAAAGACTAGATTTTGAGTTCAGATTCTCTCTTCATTCTTTGTTGTTGACATTGTAATTTGAGAGTGGCCTAGTTATTATAAAAGTCTAATCCCCCAATTTTGCCTGTGGCTGTTCCTACATTTTCTCCTCTGAGAAATGAGATGGGGCTACACTTTCCTATACTCAGTAAACAGATGCAATACAGGAAGCCCATCCACTAGGTAATTTTTAAAAAGCCACAACACATCAGCCCACAACAGGCTGACCTGGTGCCTTCTACACTTAGTGATGCTAGCATGAGCTTTCCTTTAATGGCGGCAAAACCGAGGAGAGCATACCTTGGCCTGAGGGTAGGATTTTCAATTTTCTATGAAATATCCAATTCACATCCCACAATTCAGTTTCTTTCTGATCCGTGGACTGGTGTGTTGATATTGGTTGGACTAGAGAAATGGTGTACTCCTCAGGTGGTGCCTGGAACCACTGGGCTGCCTTATTGAATACCAGCCAGAGCTGCCAGTCCCTGCTCTGTGTGTTTACACATCTACCACCGGCATCAGGTTTTATTAACAGGGGAGACAGGTTTCTAATGAAATATGGCCCTTAACTTCCTTTTATATTTGGTAATATCCTGAACTCTTTATCCAAATGAAGCATAAAGCACTTACAACTGTGTTTTGCCATTGCACTGACCGAGGAATATATTCATTTGCAATAACATGGGATTCAATGGAGTGGAAAATAAGCTCTGAAAATTGCTCTTGCCACGAAATTGTATCAATAAATAGGAAAAGCCCATTTAGATTTCACTGACCAATCTCCCCCCTGTGACAGAAATTAATATGGCCAAGTGGTGTGTATGGAAGGTAAGACGCCGGATGTGCCAGAGGCTGAGTGAGCCATGTGTCAAGGCCTACAGTGTAGCTAACTTATTTTACTGTTCACAGAGCCAGCTGAGGATGCCTTTGTGTGTATGTGGTGGGGGGAGAAAGAGTGTGAGAGGCAGAGCCTCTGAGGGGTGAAGCAGGAGGAGAGGTGCTGAGAGCACCCATCTGTAGGTCACTTACCACACTCCTAACATTGCATCTCAGAGTCTGTGCAAACTGAAACTTGTCCCGAAAGGCATCCCGCCTAAGTTATGAAAATAAAAAGCAGGCTCATATTGTGCTTCTTTGAGTCAGTGTGTGGCTTCTGGCTATTAATTTCAATATACTACATTCTCATAATAAAATCCTTGCAGACACATCTAAAAATAAACACATGGTTGATGTGTGGTTTATCCATGTGGAGATGAATAAAACATCAACTTCAGGTGTAGTCAATTATGATGTTAAAAATGTGTGGAAAATACAAAGACTTGTGATTGATGATATAGGAGCAAAGTTAAACTAAGAGTCAGGACTGACAGTTTCTGCATGATTTAGGGCAAACGAGTATCTCTGAACTCAGTTGCCACATTTGTAAAATGGGCCTAGTGGTGGCTGTGCCATTTGCTTCTCAGAGTGGTTGCAATCAAATGAGGTTATGCAAGTGAAAGTAATTATGATGATCTGTAAATGTTTAAGATGCTATTACTATTCTCCACTATCAACACTGATGCTGAAGAACAATAATTATGAAGTAAATTATATCTTTAAGAACTACTTCTTTGTGCCACTAGAGGCAGAATTATGTGGTAAAAGATGGTGAATCTGGGACTCTGGGGAGCTGGAGCCCAGCAGTGCATCAGCTCTTACAGCACAGTCAGCCCTTGTGCAGCTAATTTAACATTGCAACTTTTCACATCTGTAATCTGAGATGGCTGTACTGGATTATCATAAAATTCTTTTCTAGCACCAATTTTTTTTTTTATCAAAGAGGTATCATCATAATGGAAACCCAGATGGTAAGCTAGGAATGAAAGAACATATATTGTCATTTCTAACCAAGAAGATCACAATTCTCTTGTGATTTAATGTTAAAGGACAAGGTCATAGAGGAAATTTTGGAATTATTTTTGGTGCGCTATACCCTTTAGGGTAAAATTGTCTTGAACCAAAATCACCATACTTGTGCTGTTATCTCACACCTTCAGATTTCTCTTTTTATTTCCCTTTTGAATCCTCTGTCCAATATCAATGAAGCTTGCTAGAGGTGGTAGACTCCTCTCCTTTCCAGATACCCAGAGATTCTTCAGTCTTGGCAGAGATGCAAAAACTGTGTTTTCACATGCCCAATGCCACCCTGGTAGAGGCTGGCTATATTACCTCCTCTCCTTGCCAATAGAGGTGTCTTGGGAACCTTCTCTTTTTCTGGATGTGCAGAATAACAACCAGGAGATAATCCGTGGCCTCTTGCTTGTTGGCTAAGCCCTTTCCCAGCCTTCTAAATGCTTGTTAGGAGGCCCTGACAAGTGGTAACTCCATGTGGTGCTCAGCGTGGCAACACATCACCACCTTCTCCCTCCGTATGCTTGTGTCAGACTGTCCCTCCCACCCTACAGAGTTTCAGCTGCTTTCATTAGTCAGAGTCTAGCAGATGATTACACAGACTTACAGCAGGTGAAACATGGAAGGGAACTTTGACTTGTCCCTATAGTCTGTGTCTCATTAGCAACGTGGGTAAAGGGAGTCTGTGCTGTGTTCTTTGGCTTCAATTAGTTGCCAATTATACTCTTGGAGAAAGGGCAACTCCTCCGTCAAACTTTGGGAAACCTTTATCAGTGCGGAGTCAATGGTACTTAGTACAATATAGTAGCCAGGATTGAGACGGCAAATTTGGTTGCCTTGATTAAAGCAGATATTATGATATCTCTAAGGGCCAGCCAATATTATTTTGAATTAATGGATGAAATATATAAAAACATTCTCTTTGTAAAAACCGAAACAATAAAAAGAAGCTAAAGCCCATTTACCACCATTCATCAACCCATGTCCCTCCCCAGAGGAGAACAATGTCAACCAATCCGTTTTTTAAATAAAGAGAGCTGCATGTAACAGGATGATGAATGAGGAGTCATTGAGCATCTCCTTGCAGGATTCTCTAGGAGACCCTCCTTCCCCCAACAATTAATTCCCTTCTCAAAATGTGTAAGAAAGGAAGTGGAGTTATGATGTGTTGGATTAGGAAGGGGTGCTGTAGTTTTTCCTTTCTCTCTTCATGGGAAATCACAGGAGGTACTTCAGCCTAATGAGGGAGGCTCCAAGAGCAATACTTTTATATTTTGGGAATGTCTTCAAGAAAGGGAGACTGGACTTTAATTCACTGATTGGACATCTGCCTAGAGAGTGGACCTGCTGATCTTCACTTAATAGGAGAGCAAAATGAAGCAGCTACACATTGCTTGGTTTGGGGAGAATAAAGGTGTTTCCTATGTTTCAAGTGGACATAGAGGAAGGTAGTTTGAAGGCACTTGCTGTTACCCGAGCAGGATGGCTGGCTTCTAGAAGAGGAGACCCTGTCAGCAAGAGACTGTAGTTTTGAGCCATTAGGCGGGTAAGGCAGAAAAGATCAAATCAGAGCCTTTCATCTATTTCAGAAAGAACTCATCCATGTTTCCCAAAGAAAGGTGTTTGCCAAGTCAATAGTGTCAAAAGCCAGACAGTGTCAGCCAAGGGAGGACCCCACAGGCAGAGACCCCAGTCTCACCTCTACTCTAGTATAATGGAGAGAGAGAGATGGAGAAGAGGGAACAGGAGGAAAAGAATCAAAAGAGTAGACCAGCCTCTATCCTTACTTCAAGTCCTCTAGCTGAGGCAGGCTGAACTGAGTGGAGAAAAAGGGTATATGATCGATTGATTATTTAAACTGGGATAAATGGATAGGACTAAACTGGAGTGTTTAACATGTGAAAGTGATCAGAAAGCTATGGGATTTGCCCTGCATGCTATTAAAGGGTTGAAAAGGGAGATTCAACACAGTTAAATGCAGTGAGTGAAAAAAAAAATCAATTCCATATTTTTAGCCCAGTGAATCAAACTTTTCAATACACTAGTTATGTACAGAAAGATAGTGTCATTTGTTTTTAACAATAATGTCATAATGTATATATCATACCGTAGCTTGCTTTTTACACTTAGTAATATGTCTCAGAGATCTTTATATGTCAATACATTTGGATTTCATTGTTATTTATGACTGCTGCATAGTCTTCCACAGTACTGCACTCCTAGAGTTTATTTAGCTGTTCTGGGGTGACAGGTTTTCAGCTGTGGAACAGCACAGACTGTGAAAGAGGGCAAGGTCTGGCATAGATCTCTAAAGTGTGGCCATGATGTCTGCATTGACTAAGGACTTGTCCAGGATTTCGGAATCCCTGGTGCTTTCTAAGGCTGGGCTATAAGGGTGTGAAGATGGGAGAAAATGGTGAATCAGATTGCAGAGGGATAGAAGTATCCTCTCCTCCTTGTCTTTCCTGTTACTGTTCCCCCAAATACCCATTTCACCAAGGTGGAAGCAAAGCCAGTGATTTCAGGTCAACACTGTTTTCTCACCTAAAGACCAGAGTGCATTTATTCCTTCTCTTTTCAAACCTTGCTTTTTTTGGCAACAAATAATGTCAGAAAAGTACTTTGAAAATATTGAAATGGAGCAAATTTATTACAAAGAAAGATTTATTAAATTTCCATACCAGTTGTAGTACTTCATATACATTTGTCAGATACATATATTTTAACCTTTAATTTATATTTTTGAAGGGATACATACTTATTGCCAGTAATTACTGAACAGATGTAGGATATACAAATAACTATATGCAATGTGAAACATATAATGCTGAGTACAGAGTATATTAATGATTTCACATTTTGTAGGACTCTGGTTATCATGGTGAAAGATCCATAAACATACGTTAAAATTTAGTGAGCTCTTCATCCTAATTCTAAAAATTTGGGGTTTTTATTGTCTTTTTTTACAGCCTCCCTTATGGTGCTTTAAAATGAGATTATCAGGTTTTCACTCAATAGACCTCTCTCTAAAATATCTCGTTTTCCATTTTCTCCAAAGAGTAGAAGAATCTGGCATTGTCTTTTCTCCCCTTATGAATATGGGCAGCTTTCATTGGTTTTCTCAGTGTTTTTTTGTATTCGATTCTGTCCACCTTTCAAAATCTTGGTGTTAAATTTTTAGCAACAAGTACATTATTGTTATTATCATACACTTGCTCAGGTTGGCTGATAGCATAAGGGGGTGTCCCTAGTCAACGTCAGGAAAAACAGCCACTCCGGATATGTTCTCCTGATTTATAATTTGATTTTAGGGTTTCATTTGCAGCTGTCAGTCAAATACTACAAGGTGGCCACTGGGTATTGATAAAGGCCTAATTCCTCTGGAAAACTAAGTCCCCAGATGAGCCACCTGCTGGTGACTTGTGTGTGTGTGTGTGTGTGTGTGTGTGTGTGTGTACTCAGAGACAAAAATAAACATAAATCACTTGGTATGTCTGACAATATTTTTATTAGAAGGATTTATAGAACCACAAAACCAGAGGAGAATCTAAGAGTCCATAGAGGCCATTTCCCTGCCTTTAGGTATGCCAACAGTTGGCTTCTCAAGTAGATTGGTTATCTTCTTTTTTATAGCGCTTTGGAATAAGAGATTGTATTCCTCATTTTGGACAAATCGTTGTAGTATTTAATAATCCTTACATTTTTCTTTAAATGTCTCTAAGAAGCAGAGTTGAAAACTGTTGTTGGCTTCTCATCTGTGTAGACCCATAGCTCCTGGTAATTTGCTACATTTGAAGACATTGTTTTCTTTTGATAGAAATAAGTGTATGTATGTATTTTAATCATCTTAGTGGTTTTTTTTTTCTACACTTTGTCCAGTGTCCAAGATCAGATCTGGAATGGCTACCCCTGCTGTTTTACCATAAGTAGAGCAGGCCAAATGCTAAGAGGACCCTTAAGATTACCTAACAATAGGTGTATGTGGAAAAGACAGATGGCTTCCTTTGTACCTGATAGATTCCCACTGATTGAACATCTGTGAGAGGAATGGAAGGTATTTACTTTGAGATTCTGTTTGTACCAGCTGAAAATCACACATAAACTTTTGAACAGTTTCTACAGAGGTGAAGGCAGAAGGCTCTGCAAATCTGTTGCTGCATTCAGCCAGCCAGCCACCATTTCCTTCACCGCTTGATGTTAGGCAGAGCTTGCTTTATTGTCACATCCCTTGCAGTGATACTTGCCACCCAAAGCAGCCAGGCCAACAGAACATCCTGGTAGGGTCCCATGATTTATATCCTGGGGTGGAGGAGATATGCCAAGTTTCAGGGAGTATCTTTTCCTTTGACATTTTAGCCCCTCACCTTCATCAGTTCATCTTGGGTGGGGGTGGGGAATGCAATGCCAGAATTGATATATGATGAGTGATTATGCATAGAGTTTGATTGCTATCTCAGATTCCAGCTCTTTATACAATAAAAATATGTATTAGAAATTTTTACATCCTCTAGTTTAGTTTTTTTCCAATATCAAGGTAACAGGGTACAGAACAAATAATGTGAATTTGCTCAAAGAGTTCAGAATAAAAAGAAACTAAAAAGTTTTACAAGAAATGTCACATACTTTACAAAAGAATTTTTAAATTGAATGTATTCCTGTTGAGACATTAAGTAAGGCATTACATATCATCAAGAGCCTTGTCAAGAGAGGGCCCTCACAGTATGTGATGTGTAATCAATAATGCTATAAGGAGATGTTCCAGATCAGGTCATGTCTGAGTGGAGTCTCAAGGGATGAGTGGAATCCACTTAGGTGACAGAGGAGAGGAAGGGCCAGGGGAGACAGTGAGTTAATAGTGAGTAATTTCTCCAGGGAACTGCAAGTTGTCCAGTTTGGTGGAATTTAGAATGCAAGGATTGCCAGCCTGAATGCAATAATGAATTATTGTTTTAAAAGTCATTTTGGGGTGAAGGGAGAGTTTTGAAGAAAAATGAATTGTTGGAGAGAAAGGTAGAGGCAGGGAGACCCTTTAGAAGACTGTTGAAATAATTCATGAAATAGACTACGGTAGCCTGACCTCAGGTGGTAACATTGGAAATGAAGAGATAGGGATGAGTTTGAACTGTATTATGGGTGAAGAATTAACAGAATTTGGTTGATTAACTGTGACAGTTGAGGGAGAAGGAACTCCAAATTTTGTTCGTTGAGGAGAAGACACTGAGCTCAGTTTTGGATTTATGAATTGTGAGACATCTATGAGTTTTATAAGTGGCAATGCCTAACACTGGTCTGGAGCTTGATTTGAGAGTTATCTATCGGTCTATCTATAATCTAACTTTCTATGTAAATGAAGCCATAAGAGTAAAAAAAATTGCCCAGGAAATGTGCAGAGAAGCTATACACACTGTCCTTGCTCTATGCTACAGCACAGGTCTTCAGGCACTAAATGCAATGTTCAACATTTACAATGTTGTTTTATCTTGGACAGTGGTGGACAAACACTCTTACATCCCTGCTCTGTTTTCTGGACACTATGAACTTTCACTTTCTATTATTACAATCTCATCAATATTTCATAATCCATTTTCATTTTCTGGATGTTGTGGACAAATGCCTTTTAGACAGCATAAATAGATGTCTTAATGTGGATATTAGCTATGCTCATACACCAGAGTAAAATGAGATTAAAGAAAAGCCTTTTCACTGTATGTTGATGCCTCTGAGGCAGCTTCACCAAGTGACAATTTTTTGCCTTGTTACCAGATGTGGAGGTGGATTGTTTTACTTTTAATTCTATTCCTTGACTACCAGAACTAGATTCTAAAACCTTTGTCACTGTGCAGATTTCCACAGAATAGTCTATGTCTTTATTCATCCCTGACCGCTTGTGAATTGTTGTGAATGTTTATAGAAATCGGCGTGGGGAAAAGGATGGGTTTTCAAAACTTGATTTTCTAAGACCTGACAAAAGAGTAAATATTTTTAGATTTGCAAAAAAGTACAATTCAGAGCAGTGAATCAATGCATCTTGGTGTTCTGAGTGATTTGAATGTTCTAAAAGAGGAAGCACTTGAGCAGCATCTGTGCCTGTCTCTTCTCCCGTCTCTGATTCCCTTTGAGGCACTGGGAAGTAAGATGACTCTGAGCACCAATTGCTCACAAATTTCTTCTTCTCTTCCAAAATAAATTAGTGCTAGCAGGACTCCCAATATGCAGATGCTGCCTTGTTGAGTCAAAGAACATTCCAAGTAGAAGCATTTGCATTCTGGGGACTAGCTTCTATGCTTCTAAAATGAGACTCTGTGGAGAAGCCAGACATGCTTCCCAAATCTATTAGGATGGATGGGATGTGATTCCATGCCCATTTTATGCTATTTTATTTGTGCTTGATTTGAGACCCTCTGGGAGATACATGCTTATATACAAGAGATGAATTTTGCCCAGATTATCTACCTAGATGATTATACCAGTTCTCTGCCTTTTCTAACTAGTGAAAACTGAATGCAGTTCTGCCTGCCTATGTGGGGGATGAAGGAGCAGGATGGAGTTGATGATGTGAGCTGAACTTCTGTGGCTTACCTCTGGCTGCTTTGACTTTAGGGACATGGATTTTGCACTAATAAAAAATGCTGCCAATCAGTGTCACATTGAAGGGTACAGTACATTGTGTCAAGAATATTCTTTATTTAGATGGCAAAAGTGTCAGAAAAAAGAAAGACCTGAGTCAAGTGGGTTGACTGAACTCAGGAGAGACGTAGCTGACTGCAAGCAGTTTGGGGAGGACAAAAGAGCATTTCCCAAGTAGAAATGTGGCAGTTGAGATGAGTTCTGGGGACAAACACATGAATTCAAAAGGAAGGACATGTGAATTCATTTTGGAAGGGTGCTGGAAACAGAAATTAAAGAATTGTAAAAATAACTCAAAGTTTTGGTAAGAAGAGTCTGGTTTGATATTTTACCTAAGCAGTTAACTGCACAGATTAAGAAATGGTTGACTCCTCGCAACTACAGTAGAATATGATTAATCCGGAAACTAGCATTAATGGTACATAAGTACCAGGGAAGAGGACAGGCTGCTTTCCAGACACTGGCATTGCCAGAGGCATTGTTGCTATACATCTGTATACATTTTTGTGTAAGTTGGAGTAATAGTGGGTAACTGCAGTGATCAGAAAGCTAGGCGCAGTCCCAGAAAACAACTGTCTTTCTTGACATGATTCCAGGTTCAAATAGCCTGGAAAATAATTTTTTACTTTAGGTTATATGCACTGCTATAGCAGAGTATGTTTCAGGTTCAGTTTCTTTCTCTATTGGTCTCTCTCTGTCTCTCTCTCTCTCACACACACACGCATGCACGCACACCACATGGCTTTGTTTGGAGGCTATATGACTTCTCTGGATGATTCAGAATTTTGCTGGTGTAGGTCATCCAAGACCATGATGGGAGCAGAACAGGCATGCCTTAGAAAAGACCATGACCAGCTAAATAGGAAGTAGGGGATCTGGCACTCACTCTTGGGCCTGATAGAACTGGCTGACCAGAGGCCAGCTTAGATGGGAAGAGCAGCTACACAGACCAGGACAATTAGAGTGCAACATTATACTGGGCGTTAGAGGCAGAAATGGTAGGAAAACTATTATTACTCCTTTCATTCTGAACTGTATCCAGTTATGTTTGATCACAGCCCTCTGGGGCAGCTATTACTCTAAAGTTAAATTTCCTAAAAGCAGAGTCTGAGTCATGGATTTGAGTGCATGTGATTTACAGAGACAATGCTCTAAGGAGGAAGGGAGTGAGGGAAGTAGGGCAGGGGAAAGAGCTAAGTAAGCATTTGGTCTCTGTTTGATCCCACTGGAGCTTGGGAGCATAAATTTCCTTCGGCATAGTGGTGGCCGTGGCTTAACATCTTGAGTAAGAGGCTTCTGTTTGGCTAAGGGCAATTTCCCAGAGAGGATTACTGTCCAACACTCTTAGCTGCTGAGAGATGGGTACTCCAACCTAGGAAAGAGAATCTGGAAGGAAGATGCTGTAGACTTTACCCTTTACTTCACAGATAGGATAACTGAGACTCAAAGATAAGCCTTGCTCCAGCTAAGGAACTCAAACAGTTTGAGAGCAAAGATCGCAGCATGGAAGCTGATTGGTATTTGCCCTATATTATTCTGACTATGCATGTGACCCTGGTCCACGGGTAGTGTTGGCATCCAAAACAGAAATGAAAGCCCTACCTGAATCCTGGCTCTGGCCAAGGCCAGCATAGAAGGGTGAAGATAATTTTATATTGTTGAGACACAATTCTCCATGAATCTCTTGCATGTTCAGACATTTTGTGAAAGGAGGCACTGATTGTCTTTGTTCCTATCTTTACAGTGATGTTTATTTAGCCAGCAGCCTTGGAAGATAGACATGGTGTCTTTTTCCACAGTAAGGGAAGGATGCTTACTGTTTATTTGTTTTTAAGACACAGTCTTGCTCTGTCGCCCAGGCCGGTGCTATTTTGGCTCACTGCAAGCCCCGCCTCCCAGGTTCATGCCATTCTCCTGCCTCAGCCTCCCTAGTATCTGGGACTACAGGTGCCCGCCACCATGCCCAGCTAATTTTTTGTATTTTTAGTAGAGACGGGGTTTCACCATCTTGGCCAGGTTGGTCTTGAACTCTGACCTCATGATCTATCCGCCTCGGCATCCCAAAGTGCTGGGATTACAGGCGTGAGCCACCGCGCCCGGCAGGATGCTTACTGTTTATTAGGTAGGGTTTGGGTTCCCTAAACTCCATTTTCCTCTCCTGCAACACAACACACTAAGTATGCAGGTGTCACCTGGACCTCTAAGCTTTGCATTATGGGAATTGGGCTTGGGGAACTGGGGCAAAAATGATAGTTCTCTGGCTGCTGCTGATGCTGCTGTTGCTGAGATTAATAAAAATATCCTTTATTTCTGACCCAGGAGCCCAATATCTTTTACCAATATCCATGAAATTGTGGCAGGCTAACTTGCTAGCATGCAGGTAAGGTAAAATCTTAGACCTATCACAATTATTTTTGACCAATAGATTACCATTTATGGTTTTAGAAAGAAGATTTAACTTTGTGATTGGTGATTTAAATTTCTACCAAAGCTAGGTTTTTTTTTTTTTTCCTACTAAAAGCTTTAGATTTTTTCTCTCTCAAATTAAGCATTTATTTTCATGCCACACAATGGTATGTCTGAGATGGGCTTTTAAAACAATTGTTTGCTCTCACAGGGATGAAGAGCCTCTTCATTAGGTTAATCAGTTAGATTAATGCAATTGGGTAGATTACATTAATGGTCCCACTGCTTTACCCCTTTGGTCAATGGGATGTTAGCAGATGTAACTCAAGCAGAGTCTTGAAAATGCTTGCATGATTGGGCTTGCACTTGTACCTCTGCCAGCCCTATGAAGAGGGCCAACTGGGTTACTTTGCTGGTCCCAGGATGATGATTTGAGGCACATGGAGTATACACACCCCCAGCCCTACTCAGCCTAAGACAGCGAACCCCAGCTGGCCACAGAGAGGTGAGGGAGCCAAGCCAAGGCTAACTAAACAATTCTGTTAAGCCCAGCCTAAGTCAGTTAGTCAGTCCACAAACTTGGCTAAGTAAACACTCATGGTTGTTTTAAGCTATTAATATTAATTTTGGGGGTAGTTTGTTACACAACAAAAGCTGTTTCATAGTTTCTCAATTGCAAAGTGTGAATTGCCTTCAATTTTTCATTGTCGTGGATTTGAGAGAAGGATGCTCAGAGTCAGCTGCTGCAGTCCCAACTCAACATCTCAACCCTCAGAGATACAAGAACTCTGTTAACTCCAGTTTTATATGGTCAGACTGGGAGGTTGTCTCCCTCTCTCCTTCCCTCCCTCCCTCTTTTTTCATTTGTTACTCTTACTTTTAGTAGATAGGTGCTGAAGAAACAAAGATAATCAGCTCTTACTTTTAGTAGATAGGTGCTGGGGATATAAAGACAAAAACTCATAACCAATGAGGACATTCATGCAGAAAAATAATATAGCAGATATAAGTGCTAATGAAAGTGTGTGCAGTCTGATTAGATTGCAAAAGACAAATCCAAGCCTCTGAGGAATGGGCATGGGGAGCTTCACTGAAGTGGTGTGGTTTCAGGAGCATTGAGTAGGCACTGCTGCAGTTCTTCCCAGCTCACTTGCTTGTGCATTCAACATGGATTTTCCCAATCAGGAAACATATTTTGACTACCTACCTATGCTCTGCACTTTGCTAGGCACAGGGGATACAAATACTAAGTAAATTCAGTTGTCCAAGGAGTTTATACTTTAAGCTTAATTCTAGTAGCTTGACGTAATATCTCCCCCGCCCCCGCCACATTTGTAATGCAGCTATCTCTGAGAAGAGTAATATTTTAACCTGATATCAGTATTTTAATCTTATGCCTGCCTGCCTTCTGTCCTTCCTTCCTTCCTTTCCATTTCTTGACAGAAAGGGTCAGACTGGGCTGTTGCATGATGGTCTATCCATATTGGGGTAAGACAGAAGCCCAGGAGCTGGATAGATTTATTGGGTCTCAGTAGTAACCAGGAAAGACCTCTACTGTTGACTAGAAAACATGTTTTTAAGTCCTTTCCCTTCTGAATTCTCAACATGTTACAAATACACTGCACTCTGTCTTAAGTTGGTCCTTATAACCAAGGAAATGGCCCTCATTCCCAGCCTTAAGGTACTATGAGATGGTAGCTCAGGGGCTCATTGCCCTGATAGCCTGTTCTTGGATAATATGTGTAACCTCAGCTCACAGGTTTTTCCTTACCATGTTCTATGCCCATTAATCATGTCATCTGAGACTGTATTAACAATAGATATTCCCAGACATCCTATCCTTCTTCAGCAAATGGCTCATGCCAACAAACACTTTCTGCATCTTATTTGTTAGTGTTTGGAGAAATAATCATATCATATGTACAAACCAACTAAATTCATTCAGTTGCAAGTGATGAAATTCTTTTAAACAAACAAAGATTTATTGACTCGAACAACCAAATCATGAAATGATAGAAATCATGAAATGATAGTGCTGGCCTTAGGAGCAACTGGAACGAGAGCTGCCGTGTACATTTGCACATTTTGCTTACTGCACAGGTGCCCAGCCAAGGGAGCAAGTAGGAGCTGGGATCCAGCCCTTGTGCCATTCCCCAAGCTGTGCTCTTTGGCATGAGCCTGTGTACCCCACAGGTACCTTCTGCTCATGTGCAGGGCCAGGCCTGCCCAAAGGCAGGGCATTTCTCTCTACTTGGTCCACTCAGAGGAGATTCTCATCTTTTACCTATCCTCAGAACATTGTTTTCCCTTCTATTTCAATAAGAGCCTCACTATAGAGCTTGTGTGAATGAGATTCTCACAGCTTAAGTATGTTTGCAGGATACTCCTCACCAGCTAACCAAGTGTGATAATTGACTTGGCATGGTGATAGCATTGGTGTTGGTATTATTCACAGTCATTAGATGTTCCTTAATACTAGCTGGGAGCATTATTGTCATCCTGAAAAGCAATATCATAAAAATTGTGGAAATGAGGAGGTACAAGTCTAGCAACTATAAATCAGGACCTTCTGAGGAAGAATTTGACTTTATATCAGAGGTACCTAGGAACAGAATTGATGCTGAGAAAAAAAGTAAATCACCATTGGCAAGAGTAACTTGAGAAGCTCTTCAAAAATGCAGAGGAAATAAGAAAATGTGAAAGAGGATTATGAATATAGAAGATAGAAGACAGAAGCTTTATCAGATAATTAGAAGTGCTTTTGAAAAGTGTTCCAAACAATTGGAAGCAGGTTAAATTAGGAAAGATAATGAAAATATTTCTTGATTTTTAGAAAAGATCTCAAATAGGTAAAATTAATAAAATGATACTTATATATAGTTAGGCACAAGGTTTGAATTATAAAGGGGGAAAAATTCTAATGAGCACCCCCAACAAAAGAAAACAAATGAAGAGCTTATCTACTGAAGAAGTAATATTAGTTGGCAACAGACATTTTAATTTTTTCAATAATAAATGCTTGAATACAAGGCAGCCACATCTGGAATTGTGGTAGCTGTGTGAGGAAGGAATGTTACCCCGAATTCAAATCATTCTCATAGAGGCAAAGGACCAGTATATACCACCCACTAACTCTTTATGAAAAAGTTAATTGAACTTAGTCTCCAACTAAGTTTTAATAATGATATAATGAAGCAATTTTTAAAATACCAATCTTTATTAAAAACTTCATACGGAACTCCTTGCATGCATAGATTTCATATTTATAGTTTTAACTATTCTTAAGCAATCCAAAGACTTATGAAGCAGTTTTCAATTGTGTTGAAGTAGAAAGGTGCAAGGTGAGTTGAGCTGCAGAGCTAGGAAGCTCATATTATCATCCCACCATCTACATCTGCATAGATAGGGCTGTTTTCCTTACCTTAGTACACGTTCAACTCCCCTAGAGTGATTAAAAGTAAAATTATTTCTTTGTTAAAGAATAGCCACTATCTGAGAGACAAATATTAGCTAAAGTAAAAAAGGCGATCAAGTAATACTCTAAGGACCTGCTCAGTAAACACAACTAGAAACGTGCTTATTATTTTACTCTACAAATATTTATTGAGCACTTACTATGTACTGGCCATTGTCCCAAATCTGCAAAAATAATGATGAATAAGACAGATATGATATTTGCTTTTCTAGAGCTAATAGAGAAATCAAACAATTTAGCCAATTAAATAATTAAAAATTGTGAAAGGTATAAGAATAAGGATGAGGATTTCCTTTAGATAACATAAAAAGGACAGGTGCTTAAAAAAAGAGATTACTGTCAAATGAGTCTTGAAGGATGAGGCAATTTTCATCATGAAGGTAGTTGGGGGCCTTTTTTACCATATAAATTTAGCACTTGCGCAGTTATTGTACCAATAAGCAGTGGAATAGGATGACCTGGTTTACATTTTTGAAAGATCCCTTTGTCTACCATAAGGAGAATGGGGCAGAGGAGGGTAAGGATAGAAGAAGAAATATCTGTGCCCGGGGTGGGAGATGGTGACATCCATGTGGCAGGTAGAAGGATGGCATGGAAAAGGTAGCAGCAGCGGAGAAAATGAGATTGTGTTTTAGTCTGAGACATATCAAGTCTGGGATGTCTGCATAACATTCAGATGGAATGTCAAGTAAGTAGTTAGCGATGTAATTCCTGAGGTCAGAGAAGTCAGAGGTACAAGTACAATTTATATTTGAGAATCAGCAGCATATAGATGACATTTAACGCCACGAAAATTGATGATGCCATCAAGAGAGAAAGTGTGTATGGAGAAAAAATACCAGAATCGAATACTGTCTACAAAGCAAAACAGGGCAGACAGCAAGTCAACACCTACGCTAGGCTTGCCAGGCCATCATTCCTTGGGAAAAATTCTTGGATATAGGCATTTTAACATATGTTCAGATTCTCCATTGCTTATTACATTTCAGATCAAGGTCCAGGAACTAACAAGCACAGATAGTGGACTACAGCTCTTGGTCTGTGGCACTTTTAAGCTGTCTGACCAAGGAAGCATCAACCCTTCACCTGACACAATTAGTGTCTTGATTCAACAGCATTTGAGTGGTGGAGCTTTGCTCTAGCCCTGTTCTGCAAGCTCCAAGTTTATGGCTGATGAAGCACCAGTCCTACTTCTGATGTGAACAGGGAACTGAGATCTAAGACTTGGAGTCGCAACTGTATGATGTGGTGGTTTACTGACAGGATTTTCTATAACAGCATTATTGTTTGGAGAAGCGTTAGACCCTCCCATGGTCTGGTCAGGTTCCTGGGGTCTAAGCCTTCTGATTGATTAGCATTTATTGACCGAAGCCCTGGGCTATAGCCAGTTTCCATGGAGCTTTGCTGGAGTCCTACAAGAAATGAGTCTTAAACAGGTTAATCCTTTACTCCCAATCTGCCTTCTGAATCCAAAAGGTGGTGTCTATGCACTATACCTCCATGTCAGAAATATATACTATTTCAATCCTGAGAGCGGTGAGACCAGTCACTGACATCACTTTAACAGACATGGGAAGATGATTAGTAATAGTTGACTACCCCCAGGAGGCAGGTCATTCTCACCCGAGAACTGAGGGGAATTCCATTCATAACAACCAGGAGGGGCATATTCTCCAGTTTGAAAAGTATAGCCATGTCAGCAGCATCTGGAGCTGTAGCCCAGGGGTTGACCAAATGTTAACTAAAATTTGCAGCATTATTCTCAAGCCTTCTCTAATGATTCCTGAAAAGAGGAAGACTGCATGGCTTGTTCAGTCTCCAGTCCTATGATTCATTGTTGATAGTTACACTGGTGGGGTGCTATGTGGTATAATTAACTGGAGTTTGCCAGAAGGCATCAGAAGTAGGCAAAAACGTTGGTGTTATCAGGATACAGTAAGTGGCTACCAACTCTTCACCAGCCCATTCAGTACAAAGTAGTAACTCCAGCATCATGACAGATTAGCTGAGATGGTCACCACCTGTGAGAAACACATCAAAGGACTCAGAGTGGCCTAGGTGACAATTCTTCTGGAAGTATTCAAGTTCAATGACTATGCATCCATATTCTGCCTCTCATGATTTCAGTCATCTCCTTTCAAATAGAAAAGGGGTGTCTCCTTGTTCTGGAAGTATCCTTACTCTCGGTGCCATACTTGAGGCCAGTTATCTTGTCAGGGACCTTGGAGTCACCCTACCACCTCCATACAGTTCCAGATTCATAGTTGTGTGACACTGAATGCATGCATTTGCACTCAGAGTAAGCAAAGTGACATAGTGACACAGCAAGGTGTCTGGGCTCAGAAGTTCAATACACAGGGGACAAGGTAAAATTAATGTGGGCTCCCTCAAGTCACCTGATTGACTGGAGTACCAATCACCAGTTGGGAGGAAACAGTGCCTTTACAGTGGTGTCTTCCCACTCCTTAGCACAGCATGTGGGCTGGACTTTACCACTTCCTGAGGGAGTCAGGATAGTCGTAGTAATGCCACTAATTAGTATAGTCGAACTAGAAACTGGCTTTTAAGCAAGTCTGGAAAATCTATTTTAGGCATTATATCCTGAAGTTCAGAGAAGAGCTGAGAATGGCAGCAAAGCTACAAAGTTTAATAATATCTGATATAGTCCACCCCTAGGATTCTCAGTGTCCGAATACACCCTTCTATCCATATTGAACTTCTAAACAACAGTATCAGCAGCATGCAATGACCCAAGAGCTGTGTTCATGTATTATATGAATAAAAAGTTACCGTTTGTCTCCCCTAGAAAGGGAGATACAAAATCCTGTGGATACACGTGTGGAGAATGTTCATTCCTTCCTTAGCACAGTCCAAATTCTCTTTGATATTATATAATGTAAAGATTAAATTAATCATTACTATCAATACATTGTATGTAAGACAATAGGAGAAGGAGAGAATTATAAAAGTGGCCTGAATCATTTTTGCTTACATTCTGCTGGCCAGTCAACTAGGCCAGAGCCTAGATGCAGCAGCAAGGATGACTGTAGCCAGAAGAAAAATGGAAATTATTTGGTGAACAATAGCATTGCCTCTGTAATACAAGAGAGCACAACGTTTCAGGAAAGAGGGACTTTTGATTAACCACATCTATGTATCTCTTATTTCCCTGACTCTAGAATAAGCCTTCAAAATGACAAAACGGGAGTTTTAAACACGTAGAAGTTGAAAAGGGCAAAGAGAATAGGATGGTGAAAGACAGTGAAAGAAAGGCATCAACAAAATTTGGAAAATGAAGATCAGTTGAATTAGATGAAGTGGTAAATGTTTGAAAAGCGGGATGACAAAGAGAAAACCCATCTCCAAACCCCCTGAAAACTTCAGGTATTGGAAGAAAAGGGTGCATGGGTTAGGAATAGTTCCAATAATAATGGGTGGGAAACAGTCTTAAAACCTTGGAGGCATACAGTAATCTCTTGTTTTTCACACTTCAGAAGACTGGTTGGTTCACTCATGCATTTGTGGGCCAGCGGGGGGCTTTTCTCAAGGCTGGGCCTGGCCCAGCTCCTTAGCTGGGGCAGCTCTTCTGCACTTGTCTCTCACCCTCCCCTGAGGCCTGGAAGCTGGCACGATCATGTCCTTCTCACAGGAAGGCAGAGGCACAGGAGGACAAGTGAAAAAGCTAGGGTTAGGCTCAGAACTGGCACACTGTCACTCGTCCATCTCCTGGCCAAACAGAATCAGGTGGCCAGGCCTAATAATCATATGGCCTAATAACCACATGGCCACGACTCTTGAGTGAAAGGAATTGCAGAGTCACATGGCAAAGGACATGGGTGAAGGGAGGAGTGAAGAATTAGTTCCATTAGTACAATCTGCCTGTCTTAGCTGGGCTTCTATAAGAAAATACCATGGACTGGGTGGCTCCTAAGCAACAGAAATTTATTTCTCACAGCTCTAGAGGCTGGAAAGAGCAAGATCAAGGTGTTAGCAGATTCACTGTCTGGTAAGAGCCTGCTTCCTGGTTTATAGACGGTGCCTTCTCACTGTGTCCTCACATGGTGGAAGGGACAAATTAGCTCCTTGGGGTGTCTTATAAGGGCACTGCTCCCATTCAGGAGGGCTCTGCCTTCATAATCTAATCACATCCCAAATGCCTGACCTCCAAATACCATCACGCTGGGGATTAAGCTTCTACACTTGAATTTTGGAGGGCTATAAACATTCAGCCTATAGCACTGCCACAGCAGGACTGAGAGGATGACCTGAACATGAGAGAGCTGCATGGAAGTCTTGTGAGGAGCAGTTAGAACCTCAGGTTTCTCTCTCCAGTCCCATGAATAGCAGAGGGCTGGAGGGGCAGGAGAGGCAAATGTTAAAATAATAGGAAAAAGTAAAAGTCTACATTTGGAAAAATGAAACACTAGTCTCCACTCCCTATTTATCTCCCAGAGCTCCAGCAAGTCTGGAGAATACATTGGTAGTCTTTTCTGGAAAAGCTGGATGGACCCAGAGAAAAGACCAACCAGATAGTGCTCTACTGGAGCTGAATTGATGGAGGGACATGGTAAATGAAGGAAATTTCTAAAACAAGCAGTTAGTAATTACATATAGTTATACACATAAATTATATATATATGTGTATATATAATCTTGTAAATATGTAAAATTATACCTAATTTTACATATTTACAAAACATGTAAAATTACTATATATGCTATATATAGTAATATATATTACTATATATGCTA
>NW_026652915.1:0-20322 GCF_009828535.3 Hylobates moloch
AATATAGGGGCTAAGTTAAGGAAGAAAGGTAGAAAGTCATATGGAGATTAATTGGGACAAGAAACAAGGAAACAAATACTGAGCACTATGCGTGAAATGCGTTAACTCCTCTGAGATAACTCTGTGAGGAAAGTCTTGCCAGTGCTGATCAAGTTATAATTAAACAAATGTGGCAGAAAACTTTTTATTCTCTTTTAGTTCAGACAAAATGGTTTTGGACTTCTTTTTAAATGTCTTTTACTAAAACTCAAGGGAAAACATAACGACAAACTATTTCACTTACATAAGGATATAAATTTTCCAGAAAGTAGGTGTTGAATCCAAATCTGGATGAGAGCTAGCTACAAGCTGGCTTTGATGTGAATAGTTCCAAGCAACAGCACTTTGAAGAAAATTCACTCAATCCTGGAGCCCAAAGTGTTAATTCTGGCTTTTTTTTTCCCCCTGGTGAATTGTGACTTTGGTAAGAAAGGATGTCAGACAGTTAGTATGAGCAACTCAGTTAGTATGAGCAACTATGCTTCAGCAGTAATCAAAGACCAGGTAGAAATTCTAGGAGAAATTTTTTAAAAGGGACAATGTTTGTTGAGTCCCTATTAAGTACCAGGCATCTTAAATCACATTATTCCTACAACAACTTTATAAGATGGGTATTATTATACCCATTTTGTAGATGAGGAAAATCTCAGGATTTTCTTCCTCAGATTTTCTTCTCTGAGGAGATCTCATACCTTCTTTTGTGACACAAAAATGAGTTTGCTGAGATGTAGTAGCTTTAGTATTAGAAATGGAAATTGTCTCTAAGATAGGAAACAGAAATGTGGAGGTCAAAGGTAGGGCAGGGTTTGCAAATCTGCCTAACAATAAAACGAGGAGAAGGAATTAGGTCAGTGACAGAACTCTTGCCTTGGATTGGGAAGTTTCAGGGGAGTTCAGTGCAGGTGGGGTATGGGATATGATCCACCTGTTAGGTAACGAATAAAAGGGAATGTTTATACCTTGGATTTGGGAAGTATTCTTAGTACCACCAGTAAAAGCCAATAACTCCTATTGTTTCTCAAGGGTTGGTGGTTAAATGAGATAATCTACCATCTTCAGCGTGAACTAATTATAATATGGTGGAGAGTATTATGATGTGAATCGGAGGTTATAGAAAAGACTAGATTTTGAGTTCAGATTCTCTCTTCATTCTTTGTTGTTGACATTGTAATTTGAGAGTGGCCTAGTTATTATAAAAGTCTAATCCCCCAATTTTGCCTGTGGCTGTTCCTACATTTTCTCCTCTGAGAAATGAGATGGGGCTACACTTTCCTATACTCAGTAAACAGATGCAATACAGGAAGCCCATCCACTAGGTAATTTTTAAAAAGCCACAACACATCAGCCCACAACAGGCTGACCTGGTGCCTTCTACACTTAGTGATGCTAGCATGAGCTTTCCTTTAATGGCGGCAAAACCGAGGAGAGCATACCTTGGCCTGAGGGTAGGATTTTCAATTTTCTATGAAATATCCAATTCACATCCCACAATTCAGTTTCTTTCTGATCCGTGGACTGGTGTGTTGATATTGGTTGGACTAGAGAAATGGTGTACTCCTCAGGTGGTGCCTGGAACCACTGGGCTGCCTTATTGAATACCAGCCAGAGCTGCCAGTCCCTGCTCTGTGTGTTTACACATCTACCACCGGCATCAGGTTTTATTAACAGGGGAGACAGGTTTCTAATGAAATATGGCCCTTAACTTCCTTTTATATTTGGTAATATCCTGAACTCTTTATCCAAATGAAGCATAAAGCACTTACAACTGTGTTTTGCCATTGCACTGACCGAGGAATATATTCATTTGCAATAACATGGGATTCAATGGAGTGGAAAATAAGCTCTGAAAATTGCTCTTGCCACGAAATTGTATCAATAAATAGGAAAAGCCCATTTAGATTTCACTGACCAATCTCCCCCCTGTGACAGAAATTAATATGGCCAAGTGGTGTGTATGGAAGGTAAGACGCCGGATGTGCCAGAGGCTGAGTGAGCCATGTGTCAAGGCCTACAGTGTAGCTAACTTATTTTACTGTTCACAGAGCCAGCTGAGGATGCCTTTGTGTGTATGTGGTGGGGGGAGAAAGAGTGTGAGAGGCAGAGCCTCTGAGGGGTGAAGCAGGAGGAGAGGTGCTGAGAGCACCCATCTGTAGGTCACTTACCACACTCCTAACATTGCATCTCAGAGTCTGTGCAAACTGAAACTTGTCCCGAAAGGCATCCCGCCTAAGTTATGAAAATAAAAAGCAGGCTCATATTGTGCTTCTTTGAGTCAGTGTGTGGCTTCTGGCTATTAATTTCAATATACTACATTCTCATAATAAAATCCTTGCAGACACATCTAAAAATAAACACATGGTTGATGTGTGGTTTATCCATGTGGAGATGAATAAAACATCAACTTCAGGTGTAGTCAATTATGATGTTAAAAATGTGTGGAAAATACAAAGACTTGTGATTGATGATATAGGAGCAAAGTTAAACTAAGAGTCAGGACTGACAGTTTCTGCATGATTTAGGGCAAACGAGTATCTCTGAACTCAGTTGCCACATTTGTAAAATGGGCCTAGTGGTGGCTGTGCCATTTGCTTCTCAGAGTGGTTGCAATCAAATGAGGTTATGCAAGTGAAAGTAATTATGATGATCTGTAAATGTTTAAGATGCTATTACTATTCTCCACTATCAACACTGATGCTGAAGAACAATAATTATGAAGTAAATTATATCTTTAAGAACTACTTCTTTGTGCCACTAGAGGCAGAATTATGTGGTAAAAGATGGTGAATCTGGGACTCTGGGGAGCTGGAGCCCAGCAGTGCATCAGCTCTTACAGCACAGTCAGCCCTTGTGCAGCTAATTTAACATTGCAACTTTTCACATCTGTAATCTGAGATGGCTGTACTGGATTATCATAAAATTCTTTTCTAGCACCAATTTTTTTTTTTATCAAAGAGGTATCATCATAATGGAAACCCAGATGGTAAGCTAGGAATGAAAGAACATATATTGTCATTTCTAACCAAGAAGATCACAATTCTCTTGTGATTTAATGTTAAAGGACAAGGTCATAGAGGAAATTTTGGAATTATTTTTGGTGCGCTATACCCTTTAGGGTAAAATTGTCTTGAACCAAAATCACCATACTTGTGCTGTTATCTCACACCTTCAGATTTCTCTTTTTATTTCCCTTTTGAATCCTCTGTCCAATATCAATGAAGCTTGCTAGAGGTGGTAGACTCCTCTCCTTTCCAGATACCCAGAGATTCTTCAGTCTTGGCAGAGATGCAAAAACTGTGTTTTCACATGCCCAATGCCACCCTGGTAGAGGCTGGCTATATTACCTCCTCTCCTTGCCAATAGAGGTGTCTTGGGAACCTTCTCTTTTTCTGGATGTGCAGAATAACAACCAGGAGATAATCCGTGGCCTCTTGCTTGTTGGCTAAGCCCTTTCCCAGCCTTCTAAATGCTTGTTAGGAGGCCCTGACAAGTGGTAACTCCATGTGGTGCTCAGCGTGGCAACACATCACCACCTTCTCCCTCCGTATGCTTGTGTCAGACTGTCCCTCCCACCCTACAGAGTTTCAGCTGCTTTCATTAGTCAGAGTCTAGCAGATGATTACACAGACTTACAGCAGGTGAAACATGGAAGGGAACTTTGACTTGTCCCTATAGTCTGTGTCTCATTAGCAACGTGGGTAAAGGGAGTCTGTGCTGTGTTCTTTGGCTTCAATTAGTTGCCAATTATACTCTTGGAGAAAGGGCAACTCCTCCGTCAAACTTTGGGAAACCTTTATCAGTGCGGAGTCAATGGTACTTAGTACAATATAGTAGCCAGGATTGAGACGGCAAATTTGGTTGCCTTGATTAAAGCAGATATTATGATATCTCTAAGGGCCAGCCAATATTATTTTGAATTAATGGATGAAATATATAAAAACATTCTCTTTGTAAAAACCGAAACAATAAAAAGAAGCTAAAGCCCATTTACCACCATTCATCAACCCATGTCCCTCCCCAGAGGAGAACAATGTCAACCAATCCGTTTTTTAAATAAAGAGAGCTGCATGTAACAGGATGATGAATGAGGAGTCATTGAGCATCTCCTTGCAGGATTCTCTAGGAGACCCTCCTTCCCCCAACAATTAATTCCCTTCTCAAAATGTGTAAGAAAGGAAGTGGAGTTATGATGTGTTGGATTAGGAAGGGGTGCTGTAGTTTTTCCTTTCTCTCTTCATGGGAAATCACAGGAGGTACTTCAGCCTAATGAGGGAGGCTCCAAGAGCAATACTTTTATATTTTGGGAATGTCTTCAAGAAAGGGAGACTGGACTTTAATTCACTGATTGGACATCTGCCTAGAGAGTGGACCTGCTGATCTTCACTTAATAGGAGAGCAAAATGAAGCAGCTACACATTGCTTGGTTTGGGGAGAATAAAGGTGTTTCCTATGTTTCAAGTGGACATAGAGGAAGGTAGTTTGAAGGCACTTGCTGTTACCCGAGCAGGATGGCTGGCTTCTAGAAGAGGAGACCCTGTCAGCAAGAGACTGTAGTTTTGAGCCATTAGGCGGGTAAGGCAGAAAAGATCAAATCAGAGCCTTTCATCTATTTCAGAAAGAACTCATCCATGTTTCCCAAAGAAAGGTGTTTGCCAAGTCAATAGTGTCAAAAGCCAGACAGTGTCAGCCAAGGGAGGACCCCACAGGCAGAGACCCCAGTCTCACCTCTACTCTAGTATAATGGAGAGAGAGAGATGGAGAAGAGGGAACAGGAGGAAAAGAATCAAAAGAGTAGACCAGCCTCTATCCTTACTTCAAGTCCTCTAGCTGAGGCAGGCTGAACTGAGTGGAGAAAAAGGGTATATGATCGATTGATTATTTAAACTGGGATAAATGGATAGGACTAAACTGGAGTGTTTAACATGTGAAAGTGATCAGAAAGCTATGGGATTTGCCCTGCATGCTATTAAAGGGTTGAAAAGGGAGATTCAACACAGTTAAATGCAGTGAGTGAAAAAAAAAATCAATTCCATATTTTTAGCCCAGTGAATCAAACTTTTCAATACACTAGTTATGTACAGAAAGATAGTGTCATTTGTTTTTAACAATAATGTCATAATGTATATATCATACCGTAGCTTGCTTTTTACACTTAGTAATATGTCTCAGAGATCTTTATATGTCAATACATTTGGATTTCATTGTTATTTATGACTGCTGCATAGTCTTCCACAGTACTGCACTCCTAGAGTTTATTTAGCTGTTCTGGGGTGACAGGTTTTCAGCTGTGGAACAGCACAGACTGTGAAAGAGGGCAAGGTCTGGCATAGATCTCTAAAGTGTGGCCATGATGTCTGCATTGACTAAGGACTTGTCCAGGATTTCGGAATCCCTGGTGCTTTCTAAGGCTGGGCTATAAGGGTGTGAAGATGGGAGAAAATGGTGAATCAGATTGCAGAGGGATAGAAGTATCCTCTCCTCCTTGTCTTTCCTGTTACTGTTCCCCCAAATACCCATTTCACCAAGGTGGAAGCAAAGCCAGTGATTTCAGGTCAACACTGTTTTCTCACCTAAAGACCAGAGCGCATTTATTCCTTCTCTTTTCAAACCTTGCTTTTTTTGGCAACAAATAATGTCAGAAAAGTACTTTGAAAATATTGAAATGGAGCAAATTTATTACAAAGAAAGATTTATTAAATTTCCATACCAGTTGTAGTACTTCATATACATTTGTCAGATACATATATTTTAACCTTTAATTTATATTTTTGAAGGGATACATACTTATTGCCAGTAATTACTGAACAGATGTAGGATATACAAATAACTATATGCAATGTGAAACATATAATGCTGAGTACAGAGTATATTAATGATTTCACATTTTGTAGGACTCTGGTTATCATGGTGAAAGATCCATAAACATACGTTAAAATTTAGTGAGCTCTTCATCCTAATTCTAAAAATTTGGGGTTTTTATTGTCTTTTTTTACAGCCTCCCTTATGGTGCTTTAAAATGAGATTATCAGGTTTTCACTCAATAGACCTCTCTCTAAAATATCTCGTTTTCCATTTTCTCCAAAGAGTAGAAGAATCTGGCATTGTCTTTTCTCCCCTTATGAATATGGGCAGCTTTCATTGGTTTTCTCAGTGTTTTTTTGTATTCGATTCTGTCCACCTTTCAAAATCTTGGTGTTAAATTTTTAGCAACAAGTACATTATTGTTATTATCATACACTTGCTCAGGTTGGCTGATAGCATAAGGGGGTGTCCCTAGTCAACGTCAGGAAAAACAGCCACTCCGGATATGTTCTCCTGATTTATAATTTGATTTTAGGGTTTCATTTGCAGCTGTCAGTCAAATACTACAAGGTGGCCACTGGGTATTGATAAAGGCCTAATTCCTCTGGAAAACTAAGTCCCCAGATGAGCCACCTGCTGGTGACTTGTGTGTGTGTGTGTGTGTGTGTGTGTGTGTGTGTACTCAGAGACAAAAATAAACATAAATCACTTGGTATGTCTGACAATATTTTTATTAGAAGGATTTATAGAACCACAAAACCAGAGGAGAATCTAAGAGTCCATAGAGGCCATTTCCCTGCCTTTAGGTATGCCAACAGTTGGCTTCTCAAGTAGATTGGTTATCTTCTTTATTATAGCGCTTTGGAATAAGAGATTGTATTCCTCATTTTGGACAAATCGTTGTAGTATTTAATAATCCTTACATTTTTCTTTAAATGTCTCTAAGAAGCAGAGTTGAAAACTGTTGTTGGCTTCTCATCTGTGTAGACCCATAGCTCCTGGTAATTTGCTACATTTGAAGACATTGTTTTCTTTTGATAGAAATAAGTGTATGTATGTATTTTAATCATCTTAGTGGTTTTTTTTTTCTACACTTTGTCCAGTGTCCAAGATCAGATCTGGAATGGCTACCCCTGCTGTTTTACCATAAGTAGAGCAGGCCAAATGCTAAGAGGACCCTTAAGATTACCTAACAATAGGTGTATGTGGAAAAGACAGATGGCTTCCTTTGTACCTGATAGATTCCCACTGATTGAACATCTGTGAGAGGAATGGAAGGTATTTACTTTGAGATTCTGTTTGTACCAGCTGAAAATCACACATAAACTTTTGAACAGTTTCTACAGAGGTGAAGGCAGAAGGCTCTGCAAATCTGTTGCTGCATTCAGCCAGCCAGCCACCATTTCCTTCACCGCTTGATGTTAGGCAGAGCTTGCTTTATTGTCACATCCCTTGCAGTGATACTTGCCACCCAAAGCAGCCAGGCCAACAGAACATCCTGGTAGGGTCCCATGATTTATATCCTGGGGTGGAGGAGATATGCCAAGTTTCAGGGAGTATCTTTTCCTTTGACATTTTAGCCCCTCACCTTCATCAGTTCATCTTGGGTGGGGGTGGGGAATGCAATGCCAGAATTGATATATGATGAGTGATTATGCATAGAGTTTGATTGCTATCTCAGATTCCAGCTCTTTATACAATAAAAATATGTATTAGAAATTTTTACATCCTCTAGTTTAGTTTTTTTCCAATATCAAGGTAACAGGGTACAGAACAAATAATGTGAATTTGCTCAAAGAGTTCAGAATAAAAAGAAACTAAAAAGTTTTACAAGAAATGTCACATACTTTACAAAAGAATTTTTAAATTGAATGTATTCCTGTTGAGACATTAAGTAAGGCATTACATATCATCAAGAGCCTTGTCAAGAGAGGGCCCTCACAGTATGTGATGTGTAATCAATAATGCTATAAGGAGATGTTCCAGATCAGGTCATGTCTGAGTGGAGTCTCAAGGGATGAGTGGAATCCACTTAGGTGACAGAGGAGAGGAAGGGCCAGGGGAGACAGTGAGTTAATAGTGAGTAATTTCTCCAGGGAACTGCAAGTTGTCCAGTTTGGTGGAATTTAGAATGCAAGGATTGCCAGCCTGAATGCAATAATGAATTATTGTTTTAAAAGTCATTTTGGGGTGAAGGGAGAGTTTTGAAGAAAAATGAATTGTTGGAGAGAAAGGTAGAGGCAGGGAGACCCTTTAGAAGACTGTTGAAATAATTCATGAAATAGACTACGGTAGCCTGACCTCAGGTGGTAACATTGGAAATGAAGAGATAGGGATGAGTTTGAACTGTATTATGGGTGAAGAATTAACAGAATTTGGTTGATTAACTGTGACAGTTGAGGGAGAAGGAACTCCAAATTTTGTTCGTTGAGGAGAAGACACTGAGCTCAGTTTTGGATTTATGAATTGTGAGACATCTATGAGTTTTATAAGTGGCAATGCCTAACACTGGTCTGGAGCTTGATTTGAGAGTTATCTATCGGTCTATCTATAATCTAACTTTCTATGTAAATGAAGCCATAAGAGTAAAAAAAATTGCCCAGGAAATGTGCAGAGAAGCTATACACACTGTCCTTGCTCTATGCTACAGCACAGGTCTTCAGGCACTAAATGCAATGTTCAACATTTACAATGTTGTTTTATCTTGGACAGTGGTGGACAAACACTCTTACATCCCTGCTCTGTTTTCTGGACACTATGAACTTTCACTTTCTATTATTACAATCTCATCAATATTTCATAATCCATTTTCATTTTCTGGATGTTGTGGACAAATGCCTTTTAGACAGCATAAATAGATGTCTTAATGTGGATATTAGCTATGCTCATACACCAGAGTAAAATGAGATTAAAGAAAAGCCTTTTCACTGTATGTTGATGCCTCTGAGGCAGCTTCACCAAGTGACAATTTTTTGCCTTGTTACCAGATGTGGAGGTGGATTGTTTTACTTTTAATTCTATTCCTTGACTACCAGAACTAGATTCTAAAACCTTTGTCACTGTGCAGATTTCCACAGAATAGTCTATGTCTTTATTCATCCCTGACCGCTTGTGAATTGTTGTGAATGTTTATAGAAATCGGCGTGGGGAAAAGGATGGGTTTTCAAAACTTGATTTTCTAAGACCTGACAAAAGAGTAAATATTTTTAGATTTGCAAAAAAGTACAATTCAGAGCAGTGAATCAATGCATCTTGGTGTTCTGAGTGATTTGAATGTTCTAAAAGAGGAAGCACTTGAGCAGCATCTGTGCCTGTCTCTTCTCCCGTCTCTGATTCCCTTTGAGGCACTGGGAAGTAAGATGACTCTGAGCACCAATTGCTCACAAATTTCTTCTTCTCTTCCAAAATAAATTAGTGCTAGCAGGACTCCCAATATGCAGATGCTGCCTTGTTGAGTCAAAGAACATTCCAAGTAGAAGCATTTGCATTCTGGGGACTAGCTTCTATGCTTCTAAAATGAGACTCTGTGGAGAAGCCAGACATGCTTCCCAAATCTATTAGGATGGATGGGATGTGATTCCATGCCCATTTTATGCTATTTTATTTGTGCTTGATTTGAGACCCTCTGGGAGATACATGCTTATATACAAGAGATGAATTTTGCCCAGATTATCTACCTAGATGATTATACCAGTTCTCTGCCTTTTCTAACTAGTGAAAACTGAATGCAGTTCTGCCTGCCTATGTGGGGGATGAAGGAGCAGGATGGAGTTGATGATGTGAGCTGAACTTCTGTGGCTTACCTCTGGCTGCTTTGACTTTAGGGACATGGATTTTGCACTAATAAAAAATGCTGCCAATCAGTGTCACATTGAAGGGTACAGTACATTGTGTCAAGAATATTCTTTATTTAGATGGCAAAAGTGTCAGAAAAAAGAAAGACCTGAGTCAAGTGGGTTGACTGAACTCAGGAGAGACGTAGCTGACTGCAAGCAGTTTGGGGAGGACAAAAGAGCATTTCCCAAGTAGAAATGTGGCAGTTGAGATGAGTTCTGGGGACAAACACATGAATTCAAAAGGAAGGACATGTGAATTCATTTTGGAAGGGTGCTGGAAACAGAAATTAAAGAATTGTAAAAATAACTCAAAGTTTTGGTAAGAAGAGTCTGGTTTGATATTTTACCTAAGCAGTTAACTGCACAGATTAAGAAATGGTTGACTCCTCGCAACTACAGTAGAATATGATTAATCCGGAAACTAGCATTAATGGTACATAAGTACCAGGGAAGAGGACAGGCTGCTTTCCAGACACTGGCATTGCCAGAGGCATTGTTGCTATACATCTGTATACATTTTTGTGTAAGTTGGAGTAATAGTGGGTAACTGCAGTGATCAGAAAGCTAGGCGCAGTCCCAGAAAACAACTGTCTTTCTTGACATGATTCCAGGTTCAAATAGCCTGGAAAATAATTTTTTACTTTAGGTTATATGCACTGCTATAGCAGAGTATGTTTCAGGTTCAGTTTCTTTCTCTATTGGTCTCTCTCTGTCTCTCTCTCTCTCACACACACACGCATGCACGCACACCACATGGCTTTGTTTGGAGGCTATATGACTTCTCTGGATGATTCAGAATTTTGCTGGTGTAGGTCATCCAAGACCATGATGGGAGCAGAACAGGCATGCCTTAGAAAAGACCATGACCAGCTAAATAGGAAGTAGGGGATCTGGCACTCACTCTTGGGCCTGATAGAACTGGCTGACCAGAGGCCAGCTTAGATGGGAAGAGCAGCTACACAGACCAGGACAATTAGAGTGCAACATTATACTGGGCGTTAGAGGCAGAAATGGTAGGAAAACTATTATTACTCCTTTCATTCTGAACTGTATCCAGTTATGTTTGATCACAGCCCTCTGGGGCAGCTATTACTCTAAAGTTAAATTTCCTAAAAGCAGAGTCTGAGTCATGGATTTGAGTGCATGTGATTTACAGAGACAATGCTCTAAGGAGGAAGGGAGTGAGGGAAGTAGGGCAGGGGAAAGAGCTAAGTAAGCATTTGGTCTCTGTTTGATCCCACTGGAGCTTGGGAGCATAAATTTCCTTCGGCATAGTGGTGGCCGTGGCTTAACATCTTGAGTAAGAGGCTTCTGTTTGGCTAAGGGCAATTTCCCAGAGAGGATTACTGTCCAACACTCTTAGCTGCTGAGAGATGGGTACTCCAACCTAGGAAAGAGAATCTGGAAGGAAGATGCTGTAGACTTTACCCTTTACTTCACAGATAGGATAACTGAGACTCAAAGATAAGCCTTGCTCCAGCTAAGGAACTCAAACAGTTTGAGAGCAAAGATCGCAGCATGGAAGCTGATTGGTATTTGCCCTATATTATTCTGACTATGCATGTGACCCTGGTCCACGGGTAGTGTTGGCATCCAAAACAGAAATGAAAGCCCTACCTGAATCCTGGCTCTGGCCAAGGCCAGCATAGAAGGGTGAAGATAATTTTATATTGTTGAGACACAATTCTCCATGAATCTCTTGCATGTTCAGACATTTTGTGAAAGGAGGCACTGATTGTCTTTGTTCCTATCTTTACAGTGATGTTTATTTAGCCAGCAGCCTTGGAAGATAGACATGGTGTCTTTTTCCACAGTAAGGGAAGGATGCTTACTGTTTATTTGTTTTTAAGACACAGTCTTGCTCTGTCGCCCAGGCCGGTGCTATTTTGGCTCACTGCAAGCCCCGCCTCCCAGGTTCATGCCATTCTCCTGCCTCAGCCTCCCTAGTATCTGGGACTACAGGTGCCCGCCACCATGCCCAGCTAATTTTTTGTATTTTTAGTAGAGACGGGGTTTCACCATCTTGGCCAGGTTGGTCTTGAACTCTGACCTCATGATCTATCCGCCTCGGCATCCCAAAGTGCTGGGATTACAGGCGTGAGCCACCGCGCCCGGCAGGATGCTTACTGTTTATTAGGTAGGGTTTGGGTTCCCTAAACTCCATTTTCCTCTCCTGCAACACAACACACTAAGTATGCAGGTGTCACCTGGACCTCTAAGCTTTGCATTATGGGAATTGGGCTTGGGGAACTGGGGCAAAAATGATAGTTCTCTGGCTGCTGCTGATGCTGCTGTTGCTGAGATTAATAAAAATATCCTTTATTTCTGACCCAGGAGCCCAATATCTTTTACCAATATCCATGAAATTGTGGCAGGCTAACTTGCTAGCATGCAGGTAAGGTAAAATCTTAGACCTATCACAATTATTTTTGACCAATAGATTACCATTTATGGTTTTAGAAAGAAGATTTAACTTTGTGATTGGTGATTTAAATTTCTACCAAAGCTAGGTTTTTTTTTTTTTTCCTACTAAAAGCTTTAGATTTTTTCTCTCTCAAATTAAGCATTTATTTTCATGCCACACAATGGTATGTCTGAGATGGGCTTTTAAAACAATTGTTTGCTCTCACAGGGATGAAGAGCCTCTTCATTAGGTTAATCAGTTAGATTAATGCAATTGGGTAGATTACATTAATGGTCCCACTGCTTTACCCCTTTGGTCAATGGGATGTTAGCAGATGTAACTCAAGCAGAGTCTTGAAAATGCTTGCATGATTGGGCTTGCACTTGTACCTCTGCCAGCCCTATGAAGAGGGCCAACTGGGTTACTTTGCTGGTCCCAGGATGATGATTTGAGGCACATGGAGTATACACACCCCCAGCCCTACTCAGCCTAAGACAGCGAACCCCAGCTGGCCACAGAGAGGTGAGGGAGCCAAGCCAAGGCTAACTAAACAATTCTGTTAAGCCCAGCCTAAGTCAGTTAGTCAGTCCACAAACTTGGCTAAGTAAACACTCATGGTTGTTTTAAGCTATTAATATTAATTTTGGGGGTAGTTTGTTACACAACAAAAGCTGTTTCATAGTTTCTCAATTGCAAAGTGTGAATTGCCTTCAATTTTTCATTGTCGTGGATTTGAGAGAAGGATGCTCAGAGTCAGCTGCTGCAGTCCCAACTCAACATCTCAACCCTCAGAGATACAAGAACTCTGTTAACTCCAGTTTTATATGGTCAGACTGGGAGGTTGTCTCCCTCTCTCCTTCCCTCCCTCCCTCTTTTTTCATTTGTTACTCTTACTTTTAGTAGATAGGTGCTGAAGAAACAAAGATAATCAGCTCTTACTTTTAGTAGATAGGTGCTGGGGATATAAAGACAAAAACTCATAACCAATGAGGACATTCATGCAGAAAAATAATATAGCAGATATAAGTGCTAATGAAAGTGTGTGCAGTCTGATTAGATTGCAAAAGACAAATCCAAGCCTCTGAGGAATGGGCATGGGGAGCTTCACTGAAGTGGTGTGGTTTCAGGAGCATTGAGTAGGCACTGCTGCAGTTCTTCCCAGCTCACTTGCTTGTGCATTCAACATGGATTTTCCCAATCAGGAAACATATTTTGACTACCTACCTATGCTCTGCACTTTGCTAGGCACAGGGGATACAAATACTAAGTAAATTCAGTTGTCCAAGGAGTTTATACTTTAAGCTTAATTCTAGTAGCTTGACGTAATATCTCCCCCGCCCCCGCCACATTTGTAATGCAGCTATCTCTGAGAAGAGTAATATTTTAACCTGATATCAGTATTTTAATCTTATGCCTGCCTGCCTTCTGTCCTTCCTTCCTTCCTTTCCATTTCTTGACAGAAAGGGTCAGACTGGGCTGTTGCATGATGGTCTATCCATATTGGGGTAAGACAGAAGCCCAGGAGCTGGATAGATTTATTGGGTCTCAGTAGTAACCAGGAAAGACCTCTACTGTTGACTAGAAAACATGTTTTTAAGTCCTTTCCCTTCTGAATTCTCAACATGTTACAAATACACTGCACTCTGTCTTAAGTTGGTCCTTATAACCAAGGAAATGGCCCTCATTCCCAGCCTTAAGGTACTATGAGATGGTAGCTCAGGGGCTCATTGCCCTGATAGCCTGTTCTTGGATAATATGTGTAACCTCAGCTCACAGGTTTTTCCTTACCATGTTCTATGCCCATTAATCATGTCATCTGAGACTGTATTAACAATAGATATTCCCAGACATCCTATCCTTCTTCAGCAAATGGCTCATGCCAACAAACACTTTCTGCATCTTATTTGTTAGTGTTTGGAGAAATAATCATATCATATGTACAAACCAACTAAATTCATTCAGTTGCAAGTGATGAAATTCTTTTAAACAAACAAAGATTTATTGACTCGAACAACCAAATCATGAAATGATAGAAATCATGAAATGATAGTGCTGGCCTTAGGAGCAACTGGAACGAGAGCTGCCGTGTACATTTGCACATTTTGCTTACTGCACAGGTGCCCAGCCAAGGGAGCAAGTAGGAGCTGGGATCCAGCCCTTGTGCCATTCCCCAAGCTGTGCTCTTTGGCATGAGCCTGTGTACCCCACAGGTACCTTCTGCTCATGTGCAGGGCCAGGCCTGCCCAAAGGCAGGGCATTTCTCTCTACTTGGTCCACTCAGAGGAGATTCTCATCTTTTACCTATCCTCAGAACATTGTTTTCCCTTCTATTTCAATAAGAGCCTCACTATAGAGCTTGTGTGAATGAGATTCTCACAGCTTAAGTATGTTTGCAGGATACTCCTCACCAGCTAACCAAGTGTGATAATTGACTTGGCATGGTGATAGCATTGGTGTTGGTATTATTCACAGTCATTAGATGTTCCTTAATACTAGCTGGGAGCATTATTGTCATCCTGAAAAGCAATATCATAAAAATTGTGGAAATGAGGAGGTACAAGTCTAGCAACTATAAATCAGGACCTTCTGAGGAAGAATTTGACTTTATATCAGAGGTACCTAGGAACAGAATTGATGCTGAGAAAAAAAGTAAATCACCATTGGCAAGAGTAACTTGAGAAGCTCTTCAAAAATGCAGAGGAAATAAGAAAATGTGAAAGAGGATTATGAATATAGAAGATAGAAGACAGAAGCTTTATCAGATAATTAGAAGTGCTTTTGAAAAGTGTTCCAAACAATTGGAAGCAGGTTAAATTAGGAAAGATAATGAAAATATTTCTTGATTTTTAGAAAAGATCTCAAATAGGTAAAATTAATAAAATGATACTTATATATAGTTAGGCACAAGGTTTGAATTATAAAGGGGGAAAAATTCTAATGAGCACCCCCAACAAAAGAAAACAAATGAAGAGCTTATCTACTGAAGAAGTAATATTAGTTGGCAACAGACATTTTAATTTTTTCAATAATAAATGCTTGAATACAAGGCAGCCACATCTGGAATTGTGGTAGCTGTGTGAGGAAGGAATGTTACCCCGAATTCAAATCATTCTCATAGAGGCAAAGGACCAGTATATACCACCCACTAACTCTTTATGAAAAAGTTAATTGAACTTAGTCTCCAACTAAGTTTTAATAATGATATAATGAAGCAATTTTTAAAATACCAATCTTTATTAAAAACTTCATACGGAACTCCTTGCATGCATAGATTTCATATTTATAGTTTTAACTATTCTTAAGCAATCCAAAGACTTATGAAGCAGTTTTCAATTGTGTTGAAGTAGAAAGGTGCAAGGTGAGTTGAGCTGCAGAGCTAGGAAGCTCATATTATCATCCCACCATCTACATCTGCATAGATAGGGCTGTTTTCCTTACCTTAGTACACGTTCAACTCCCCTAGAGTGATTAAAAGTAAAATTATTTCTTTGTTAAAGAATAGCCACTATCTGAGAGACAAATATTAGCTAAAGTAAAAAAGGCGATCAAGTAATACTCTAAGGACCTGCTCAGTAAACACAACTAGAAACGTGCTTATTATTTTACTCTACAAATATTTATTGAGCACTTACTATGTACTGGCCATTGTCCCAAATCTGCAAAAATAATGATGAATAAGACAGATATGATATTTGCTTTTCTAGAGCTAATAGAGAAATCAAACAATTTAGCCAATTAAATAATTAAAAATTGTGAAAGGTATAAGAATAAGGATGAGGATTTCCTTTAGATAACATAAAAAGGACAGGTGCTTAAAAAAAGAGATTACTGTCAAATGAGTCTTGAAGGATGAGGCAATTTTCATCATGAAGGTAGTTGGGGGCCTTTTTTACCATATAAATTTAGCACTTGCGCAGTTATTGTACCAATAAGCAGTGGAATAGGATGACCTGGTTTACATTTTTGAAAGATCCCTTTGTCTACCATAAGGAGAATGGGGCAGAGGAGGGTAAGGATAGAAGAAGAAATATCTGTGCCCGGGGTGGGAGATGGTGACATCCATGTGGCAGGTAGAAGGATGGCATGGAAAAGGTAGCAGCAGCGGAGAAAATGAGATTGTGTTTTAGTCTGAGACATATCAAGTCTGGGATGTCTGCATAACATTCAGATGGAATGTCAAGTAAGTAGTTAGCGATGTAATTCCTGAGGTCAGAGAAGTCAGAGGTACAAGTACAATTTATATTTGAGAATCAGCAGCATATAGATGACATTTAACGCCACGAAAATTGATGATGCCATCAAGAGAGAAAGTGTGTATGGAGAAAAAATACCAGAATCGAATACTGTCTACAAAGCAAAACAGGGCAGACAGCAAGTCAACACCTACGCTAGGCTTGCCAGGCCATCATTCCTTGGGAAAAATTCTTGGATATAGGCATTTTAACATATGTTCAGATTCTCCATTGCTTATTACATTTCAGATCAAGGTCCAGGAACTAACAAGCACAGATAGTGGACTACAGCTCTTGGTCTGTGGCACTTTTAAGCTGTCTGACCAAGGAAGCATCAACCCTTCACCTGACACAATTAGTGTCTTGATTCAACAGCATTTGAGTGGTGGAGCTTTGCTCTAGCCCTGTTCTGCAAGCTCCAAGTTTATGGCTGATGAAGCACCAGTCCTACTTCTGATGTGAACAGGGAACTGAGATCTAAGACTTGGAGTCGCAACTGTATGATGTGGTGGTTTACTGACAGGATTTTCTATAACAGCATTATTGTTTGGAGAAGCGTTAGACCCTCCCATGGTCTGGTCAGGTTCCTGGGGTCTAAGCCTTCTGATTGATTAGCATTTATTGACCGAAGCCCTGGGCTATAGCCAGTTTCCATGGAGCTTTGCTGGAGTCCTACAAGAAATGAGTCTTAAACAGGTTAATCCTTTACTCCCAATCTGCCTTCTGAATCCAAAAGGTGGTGTCTATGCACTATACCTCCATGTCAGAAATATATACTATTTCAATCCTGAGAGCGGTGAGACCAGTCACTGACATCACTTTAACAGACATGGGAAGATGATTAGTAATAGTTGACTACCCCCAGGAGGCAGGTCATTCTCACCCGAGAACTGAGGGGAATTCCATTCATAACAACCAGGAGGGGCATATTCTCCAGTTTGAAAAGTATAGCCATGTCAGCAGCATCTGGAGCTGTAGCCCAGGGGTTGACCAAATGTTAACTAAAATTTGCAGCATTATTCTCAAGCCTTCTCTAATGATTCCTGAAAAGAGGAAGACTGCATGGCTTGTTCAGTCTCCAGTCCTATGATTCATTGTTGATAGTTACACTGGTGGGGTGCTATGTGGTATAATTAACTGGAGTTTGCCAGAAGGCATCAGAAGTAGGCAAAAACGTTGGTGTTATCAGGATACAGTAAGTGGCTACCAACTCTTCACCAGCCCATTCAGTACAAAGTAGTAACTCCAGCATCATGACAGATTAGCTGAGATGGTCACCACCTGTGAGAAACACATCAAAGGACTCAGAGTGGCCTAGGTGACAATTCTTCTGGAAGTATTCAAGTTCAATGACTATGCATCCATATTCTGCCTCTCATGATTTCAGTCATCTCCTTTCAAATAGAAAAGGGGTGTCTCCTTGTTCTGGAAGTATCCTTACTCTCGGTGCCATACTTGAGGCCAGTTATCTTGTCAGGGACCTTGGAGTCACCCTACCACCTCCATACAGTTCCAGATTCATAGTTGTGTGACACTGAATGCATGCATTTGCACTCAGAGTAAGCAAAGTGACATAGTGACACAGCAAGGTGTCTGGGCTCAGAAGTTCAATACACAGGGGACAAGGTAAAATTAATGTGGGCTCCCTCAAGTCACCTGATTGACTGGAGTACCAATCACCAGTTGGGAGGAAACAGTGCCTTTACAGTGGTGTCTTCCCACTCCTTAGCACAGCATGTGGGCTGGACTTTACCACTTCCTGAGGGAGTCAGGATAGTCGTAGTAATGCCACTAATTAGTATAGTCGAACTAGAAACTGGCTTTTAAGCAAGTCTGGAAAATCTATTTTAGGCATTATATCCTGAAGTTCAGAGAAGAGCTGAGAATGGCAGCAAAGCTACAAAGTTTAATAATATCTGATATAGTCCACCCCTAGGATTCTCAGTGTCCGAATACACCCTTCTATCCATATTGAACTTCTAAACAACAGTATCAGCAGCATGCAATGACCCAAGAGCTGTGTTCATGTATTATATGAATAAAAAGTTACCGTTTGTCTCCCCTAGAAAGGGAGATACAAAATCCTGTGGATACACGTGTGGAGAATGTTCATTCCTTCCTTAGCACAGTCCAAATTCTCTTTGATATTATATAATGTAAAGATTAAATTAATCATTACTATCAATACATTGTATGTAAGACAATAGGAGAAGGAGAGAATTATAAAAGTGGCCTGAATCATTTTTGCTTACATTCTGCTGGCCAGTCAACTAGGCCAGAGCCTAGATGCAGCAGCAAGGATGACTGTAGCCAGAAGAAAAATGGAAATTATTTGGTGAACAATAGCATTGCCTCTGTAATACAAGAGAGCACAACGTTTCAGGAAAGAGGGACTTTTGATTAACCACATCTATGTATCTCTTATTTCCCTGACTCTAGAATAAGCCTTCAAAATGACAAAACGGGAGTTTTAAACACGTAGAAGTTGAAAAGGGCAAAGAGAATAGGATGGTGAAAGACAGTGAAAGAAAGGCATCAACAAAATTTGGAAAATGAAGATCAGTTGAATTAGATGAAGTGGTAAATGTTTGAAAAGCGGGATGACAAAGAGAAAACCCATCTCCAAACCCCCTGAAAACTTCAGGTATTGGAAGAAAAGGGTGCATGGGTTAGGAATAGTTCCAATAATAATGGGTGGGAAACAGTCTTAAAACCTTGGAGGCATACAGTAATCTCTTGTTTTTCACACTTCAGAAGACTGGTTGGTTCACTCATGCATTTGTGGGCCAGCGGGGGGCTTTTCTCAAGGCTGGGCCTGGCCCAGCTCCTTAGCTGGGGCAGCTCTTCTGCACTTGTCTCTCACCCTCCCCTGAGGCCTGGAAGCTGGCACGATCATGTCCTTCTCACAGGAAGGCAGAGGCACAGGAGGACAAGTGAAAAAGCTAGGGTTAGGCTCAGAACTGGCACACTGTCACTCGTCCATCTCCTGGCCAAACAGAATCAGGTGGCCAGGCCTAATAATCATATGGCCTAATAACCACATGGCCACGACTCTTGAGTGAAAGGAATTGCAGAGTCACATGGCAAAGGACATGGGTGAAGGGAGGAGTGAAGAATTAGTTCCATTAGTACAATCTGCCTGTCTTAGCTGGGCTTCTATAAGAAAATACCATGGACTGGGTGGCTCCTAAGCAACAGAAATTTATTTCTCACAGCTCTAGAGGCTGGAAAGAGCAAGATCAAGGTGTTAGCAGATTCACTGTCTGGTAAGAGCCTGCTTCCTGGTTTATAGACGGTGCCTTCTCACTGTGTCCTCACATGGTGGAAGGGACAAATTAGCTCCTTGGGGTGTCTTATAAGGGCACTGCTCCCATTCAGGAGGGCTCTGCCTTCATAATCTAATCACATCCCAAATGCCTGACCTCCAAATACCATCACGCTGGGGATTAAGCTTCTACACTTGAATTTTGGAGGGCTATAAACATTCAGCCTATAGCACTGCCACAGCAGGACTGAGAGGATGACCTGAACATGAGAGAGCTGCATGGAAGTCTTGTGAGGAGCAGTTAGAACCTCAGGTTTCTCTCTCCAGTCCCATGAATAGCAGAGGGCTGGAGGGGCAGGAGAGGCAAATGTTAAAATAATAGGAAAAAGTAAAAGTCTACATTTGGAAAAATGAAACACTAGTCTCCACTCCCTATTTATCTCCCAGAGCTCCAGCAAGTCTGGAGAATACATTGGTAGTCTTTTCTGGAAAAGCTGGATGGACCCAGAGAAAAGACCAACCAGATAGTGCTCTACTGGAGCTGAATTGATGGAGGGACATGGTAAATGAAGGAAATTTCTAAAACAAGCAGTTAGTAATTACATATAGTTATACACATAAATTATATATATATGTGTATATATAATCTTGTAAATATGTAAAATTATACCTAATTTTACATATTTACAAAACATGTAAAATTACTATATATGCTATATATAGTAATATATATTACTATATATGCTA
>NW_026652916.1:0-4958 GCF_009828535.3 Hylobates moloch
CTTTGGGGGTGTTGCAGGGCTTAGGGGAGCCCAATCTGAGCCCCTCATCTGCTTTCGTGTACCACATCCTGACTTGCTGGTGGGCTCCTACCCGGGAGGGCTGTGCTGACCTTGGCAGGGCTGAGGTCTGGCACTGCAGCGTCTTCTGGCATCTCTCTTCCTCCTTTCCCCTCTACTGAGGTTTGGGGCTACAGGAGGCCCCGATTTCCGCCAAGATGGACGTTGCATTTCTAGTTGCTGTTTCTCTCCATTGTTTTGGGGTGATTTGAGGAGTGTACCTGTCAGGGTCCAACTAGAGAAACAAGACGTGTAGGAGATGTATATGAAAAGGTTTGTCACAGGGAATCGACTTACTCGGTTGCAGGGTCTGACCAGGCGCATTTGAAATCCATGGGGCAGACCACAGGGAAGGGCGGCTGGAACTGTGGGCACTGCCGAGGCTACTGTCCCTGGGCGGAGTTTCCTCTTTCTCAGGGAAGCCGCTGCTTTGCTTTTGAGGCCTTCTACTCACTGAGCCAGGCCCACCTGGGTCATTAAAGATTATCTCCCTTACTTAAAGTCAGTCACGTGACAGCCGACCTCAGTCATGTGACAGCATACCTGGAGAGCAGCACCTACAGTTGCGTTTGACTGATGGCTGGACTGTGGACCCTGGCCATCACGGGTAAGGGATACAGCTGTTTTTTTTTTTTTTTTTTTTTTTTGCCATTGTGACCCCAGAAGTTGACAAAGACTCCTCCAAACTTCTCATGTAACATCTCATGGATGTTTGAAAACATAACATAATCTGTGATTTCTTCTGTCGCTAGTCACTGTGTTTAAATTTTAAAGTAGTGAATTGTACCAATATTAATCCAAAGAAGAATTAAGAATTATTTTTCCCTTACATCTGGAATGGCAGTGAACATGGCTGGAGTTGATTGGCTGTGAGTGCCTTGGGCTCTGTGAGAGATTCATTAGGGGATCTCCATTCCTCGTCCTACTCTACAGGATCAACCTTGTGGTCACTTTATGGTCAAGGTCACTAGTGGTCAGCTTGCAAGTCCAAACAGGACAGAACATCTGTGGCCCAGCCTGACAGAGGCACCCGTTGGTCTGGAGCTTTCTGACTTGGACTTCTTTTTTAGGTCAGGGACGTGATTGGCTTGCATTTGACCTCGCACACGGCGTCCTTTTACAGGGAAGGAACATGGCACTATCTCCTCTGGCAGGGCGAGCTGAAGTCTGCAGTCCTTCACTTGCTTTTTTTTAAATTTTGAGACAGAGTTTTGCTCTTGTTGCCCAGGCTGGAGTGCAGTGGCATGATCTCAGCTCACTGCAACCTCTGCCTCCTGGGTTCAAGCGATTCTCCTGCCTCAGCATCCCAAGTAGCTGAGATTACAGGATTCTCCTGCCTTAGTCTCCCAAGTAGCTGAGATTACAGGCATGCGCCACCACGCCAGGCTAATTTTGTATTTTTAGTAGAGATGGGATTTCTCCATGTTGGTCAGGCTAGTCTTGAACTCCTGACCTCAGGTGGTCCGCCTGCCTCAGCCTCTCAAAATGCTGGGGTTAGAGGCGTGAGCCACCATGCCCAGCCACAAATTTTTTAAGAAATTCAAACCGTAGAAAGTGTGTACTGTCAATCCGTTCCTAGGTCTCAAAGGCCAAATGTAGCTCCTGGTAACAGTTTGATGTCTACCCTTTCAAACTTGGGTTTCTCGACACACAGACACACAGACACACACACACATGCACACACGAACACAGGTATCTAGTTTTGGTGAAATGTATTCATACTAACTTTTTTTGAAATTTTTTTCCCTCAATATAATATAAACTTCCATCAATGACTGGGTGCATAATTCTTTCTTACTCTTTTTAATGGCTGCAAAATAAACTCAAAGCTCCATTTCTTCTGTAAATAAACAAGACTGTTGCCCACTATACACAGCTTGGGGAGGCTGGTGGGCTCCAGTCTACTTTCCTACTTCTGCAGTTGGGTTTTGTGTTGTTAGTGCTGTGTGCTCTCAAACCTGCTTATGGGAGTTTTGTTTGTTATTGTACAGACATAGCTTTCTTTTCTTTTCTTGTTTTAGAGACAGAGTCTCACTCTATTGCCCAGACTGGAGTGCAGTGGTGTGGTCATACCTCACTGCAGCACTGAACTCCTGGACTCAAGCAATCCTCTCACCTCAGCCTCTAGAGTAGCTTGGACTAACAGGTTCATACCACCATATCTGGCTAATTTTTTAATTTTTATCTTTTGTAGAGACAGGGTGTCACTATGTTGCCCATGTTGGTCTCGAACTCCTGGGCTCAAGCGATCCACCTGCCTTGGACAGCCAAATTGCTGGAATTACAGGCATGAGCCACCACACCCAATCAGAAATAGCATAAATGACATAATTTATAAATTCAGTGGGTGTAAAGAAAGGAAAATCTCAAGTTGACTGATCTGAAAATACAGAATGAGGAAAACTTTTAAAGACAATTTCTGTTGAATTAGATATGAGTCGTAATGAAAATTGATCAGGGTTTTGTATTCACATGCATAGGTGCATTTAGACACTTCACTTTAAGAAAATCAAACCAGGAAACATGAAATATGTGATTTGTGAAGAAATTAATGTGAACAGCAATGAGTAGATTTTTTACTCAAAGAAAGGGCTGGGCTGTACATCTGTTGATTGACTAATGATGGTTCATTTATGTGTTTTACATTAGAAATATTTATTGTAGGCGTGGATCATTATTTATAGTGCCTAACTTTATCATTTTTAATGTTGCTATTAATGAACATTCATATGAATGAAGATTCATATGGATCTTGGTTATATCCGTAGGAAGGCATCAGCTGGTCCAGTTCCGGAATATGGTTGTGCCTTCATTTCATTGCTCCCTGCTTTAGTTATTTACGACATTCTTTCCCTTGGTTTCAGGTAACCTGGAAATAGTCATAGATTACACTCGAGCTCACAGACTTCTTTGAGATGTCTGCTTTTTTTGGTTTTGAGACGGAGTCTTGCTCTGCCACCCAGGCTGGAGTGCAATGGTGTGATCTTGGCTCACTGCGGCCTCCGCCTTCCGGGTTCAAGCGATTCTTCTGCTTCAGCCTCCCGAGCAGCTGGGATTACAGTTGCACGCTGCCATGCCCAGCTAATTTGTTTTTTGTATTTTAGTAGAGACGAGGTTTCACTGTGTTGCCCAGGCTGGTCTTGAACTCCTGAGCTCAGGCAATTCCCCCGCCTCAGTCTCCCAAAGTGCTAGGATTACAGGCATGAGCCACCGCTCCCAGCCGAGATGTCTGCATTTCGTTACAAATGTGCCCATACACTTCTGAGAAGGGTAGAGCATGTTAATCTGTTTGTCTTACTCTGGCTGCACTCCGCAGAAGCGACTGCCTGTGAAGTTTAATTGGTTTGGAGGTGGGACAGTGCCATGATGTCTAGTTAACATGTATTTAAGTTATACCTTGAGGTCATTTGAAAATGGAATTCTCCCTAGTGCCCAGCTTGTGTTTATCCTCTGATGTTTCTAATCATTTAGCCATTTAAAATAGGGAGATGATGAGACACTTGCAAGGCTTTTAAGAAATTAATCTCCCACTTAGCTTTTTATAATGTTAATTAATGTCTATACCAAACTCAAAGCAAACATTAATGGTGTAATAATCTAAGTAGTCTCTTTAATATCAAGGCTAATTCAGAAAGCCTTGTATGAGGTTGCTCAGCAAGTCTTGTCAGTGTATTAAGATAGGAAACAGAAACAAGGGGCAAGCTAATGGATTGTAGAAGATGCAATTACTATTTTTAAGAGAATATGTGCTTTATTTATTTATTTATTTATTTATTTATTTATTTATTTGAGACAGGGTCTTGCTCTGTCACTCAGGCTGGAGTGCAGTGGCACAATCTCGGTTCACTGCAGCCTCCTCCTCCCAGGTTCAAGTGATTCTCCCACCTCAGCCTCCCGAGTAGCTGGGATTACAGGCGTGCACCACCACGCCCAGCTGATTTTTGTATTTTTAGTAGAGATGGGGTTTTGCCATGTTGGCCAGGCTGGTCTCGAACTCCTGACCTCGAGTGATCCACCCACTTTGGCATCACAAAGTGCTGGGATTACAGGTGTGAGCCACCGCACCCGGCCGAGAATATGTACCTTAAAGCCCAAGTAAATAGACTAAAAACTTTTAGAATTAATTTGTGAACTTACTAATGAATTTACATACAATATATTGGAAAAGATTTACTATGTATCATCAATAATCAGAAGATGTATAGGGGAAACATTCCATTGCAAAAAGCAAAATAGATAAAGCCACACCACTGTACCGTCAAAAAATATACAGGTGCTGTTGAAGTAACCTAAAAACTTTACCAAACAATAGGAAAGTATGTAAGAATAATGAAATTTTCAAAAGTACAATAATTTATGCATGCTCTGGAAGACTGGATGTTTTAAAGATGTCAGTTCTTCTGAAGGTAGCAAACATTTAAAATAACCCCAAGCCACATCCCAGTGGGACTTTTCAGGGATGGTGGACAAAATTTTGGATCCTATGATTCATTTGGAGGAATAAAGAAATGGCAAATGCCAAAGAAAATTTGGAGTGTGATAAATGGTGAAAGGAGATCTTTACTGTGCTTTCAAATATATAAAAAAGCTGCAAAAATGGCCGGGCGCAGTGGCTCACTCCTGTAATCCCAGCACTTTGGGAGGCTGAGGTAGGCGGATCACGAGGTCAGGAGATCGAGACCATCCTGGCTAACACAGTGAAACCCCATCTGTACTAAAAATACAAAAAATTAGCCGGGTGCGGTGGTGGGCACCTGTAGTCCCAGCTACCTGGGAGGCTGAGACAGGAGAATGGCGTGAACCTGGGAGGTGGAGCTTGCAGTGAGCTGAGATCGCGCCACTGCACTCCAGCCCGGGCGACAGAGCGAGACTCCAACTCAAAAAAAAAAAAAAAAAAAAAA
>NW_026652916.1:5058-20255 GCF_009828535.3 Hylobates moloch
AAAAAAAAAAAAAAAAAAAAAAAAAAAAAAGGCTGCAAAGACTACAACAATATGCAATATGGTACTGCCCAAAATGATGAATACTGATAGGAGAACAGGCAAAGGAGACAAATACATTTTTTCAGAAGGAAACTACTATGATTGGTATAAAAATTTTAAAAGTCCTGAGAATCATTGAAATTCCAGAATTAGAAATTAAGCCTACCAGTGGAACACTTTTTGGTTATCAAATTGAACAAAATTATATTCTTAGACACTGCTGATCGATCTGTACATTGGACCGATCTGTACATTGGACTAATCTCTTGAGAGAACATTTTGAGCCATGCATCCTGAACCCACCCCCTGCTCCTTGGACCCAGTACTTTCACTTCTAGGAATCCGTCCTGAGTAGATGGGAAGAGAAATAAAGATTTACAGATGGAAGTGTATCATAGCTTTATCTGGTGCAGTTGACAATTAGAAATGAACCTAGTGTTCAGAAGCAGGAAAATACTTAAGTACATTTGGTAAGCTACATGGAGAGATATTTATTTATTTATTTATTTATTTATTTATTTATTTATTTATTTATTTATGAGATGGGGTTTTGCTCTTGTTGCCCAGGCTGGAGTGCAATGGCGTGATCTCTGCTCACTGCAACCTCCTCCTTTTAAAAGTCACATTAAAAAAAAAGGTATAGCAAAACCTTCAAAATGTACTATTTGTCTATAATGATATGGGAAAATTTTTATAATATAATGTTGATTTAGTCAAATAAGACACACTGAGTGCTTATTAGGACCCAGGCAGTGTGCCAAGCTCACAGGAGATACTTGACTACATAGAAGAATTGCCTTCCTTATGGGGCATATAGTTAGGGGGCAATATAACAAAATATTATTAATATTATATTAAAAGTTAATGTAGTAAGAAGTTCAATTTATGACATGACTCTAATCTTGTAACAAAAAGTGAACTATAGCGTGCGTATATAGTTAGGGAAGTCAGAGAAGGCCATGCATCAACGCTTTAACAGTGGTCTGGTAAACATATGGCAGATGATTTTTGTTCCTTCATTATTCTTTCTAGCACTTTCCCAATTTTCTGTAAAAGCTGACTTGCATTTTAATAATCAGAGCAAAGTTATAAAAGAACTTTCAGAGTCTCCCCTTCTCAAAATGTTACTGGACACAGTACATACTTGTTGATTATTGACATTTACAAAAGATCACATTTATTTAACCCAGTAACTAACCACTGATTTCTGCATAGTTATGCTGGTACAATGGCAGGATCATGTAATTAACCAGTGTATTTCTTTTTGTTGTTGTTGTTTTTTAAGGAACACAAATAAAAATGTGAGGTTTACGTCAAGGTTAAAAACATGATGAAATAAGAAAGGGGGTCTGGAGTATGTGTGGAGACATACCTGGGTATAAAAATGAAATGGCGTGATTGCTGGTAGAATATTCACTGTGCCGCACCGTGTTCTGTGCTCCATACATTCAGTCCTATGAATGGGAAGGGCTCATTTCCCCCATTCTGTAGATGAGAAAACTGAAGCCTGGCAGTCACGCTTCTTGGGAGCATCCTGGGTAGCCAGGGCCAAAGTGGGCTTTGAGCCCAGGGAGCCTGGGCTGTTAACTACAAAACCACAGGACACGTACAACATAAGACATCGACATTCCCTGTCCAAATCGCCAGCAGGCAGGGGAGCGAAGCCACCTAGTGAGAGTTCCTAAGAGCCAGAAGGGAGGAGACCCACACTCCTGCTGGATCAAAGCTGACGTAAGTCAACAGTAAGGCTTTTCATTGGTTTATTTGCCAATGGAAGGACCTTCTCTTTCTTTTTCTTGCTTCAGAATCAGTGTTTGCCCAAGACAGCAATTTGTGGAAATGGAGAAAATCTGAGAATTCTTCTGTGGCTTTGCTAAATTAAGGCTTGTCCTCCACAGTCCATCCTACCCTCCCCCACTTTTCTTCCAGCAAAATAAGTGATAGTTCACTCACCTTCTAGGCATAAGAGTCATCCTTTCTCTGTGGTCAAACCCGTTCAGAGCTGACTCAAAAGTCCTGTGACTTGTTGAAATACAACATTGGATGGGTGCCCCCTGTTCTCTTCCGGCATCCCAAATACTGGTGTTGGGATGTTTCCTGACACCCACCTTCTCCCCCTGCCTGGGTCTCAGGCAGATGTTCCTGTCCAAGTCTTTCTGCATCGTCTGGGCAATGGCAGCTGTCCAGGTCTTCCAAGTGCAAGATCTCAGGATGGTTTCACAAGTACATTGCACTCTGTTTTATGTTCTCACCACAGGGGAATTAGAGGTGAATCACAGGTGAGTGGAGCCCACCGGGTGCCCCACAAGTTTGACACCTTTGCCCCAGGTGTCCAGGTGGGTGAATAGCCCATCACGTGGCCCCACACTTCCAGGGAGAGTCTCTCCTAGCACCTGGGAGCATTTGCTCCCAAGTGGGGTGTGGCTTGAGCAAGCTTTAACTTTATTGCGTGTCCTCAGTCCCTGATTACCGAAGGCTTTCTTACACATCCTGGGAGGGGCGCCTTGCTTTAAGGGCTTCTGTGTGTTACAGACACGCTGCCAGCGGTGGAAACAGATGTGTGTGTTTTTCTTGTTGGCCCCCATGTCTGAAAGACACATGTTATTTGTCATTGGCTTACTTAAGGCCACAAAGAAACATTGACAGCCCAGCTCTGTGGCCTGTCTGACTTGGGAACAGGACCCAAGCCCAGAGCTCCCCCTTCCTTTTCATTTCCTTGGGGCCAGCGGGCTGGGGGTGCCCTGTGGGCAGCGCTGTTCACTAGGTTAAGGGGGGTCCTGTTTTGTCAGAGAAGAAAATACAGCTGGCAAGAGGCCTTGCCCGGCACCCCCTCCTGCCAGGGCAGCTGCTTCCTAATTGCAAACACATGGGCTGGTTCCAGAGTGTGGGGACGGAGTCCATGTCCCACCTGGGAGAGCTGTGTGTGTCCCACCCCTGATGCCCTGTTTCTCATCAAGGAAATGGGGGCGTTGCATACCAGGGCCAGAGGACAGCTGCCTCGGGTGGGGGAGTACCCGGGCACTCCCAGATGTGCCTCCTGGGAACATTTTTGGTGTGCGTTGAAACATTGGGATTTGGTTGCATTTCATCGTCCTCTGTTTCCTACTACATTTTTGGTGAGTGCTTTTGAAATCTTTCTCCCTTTCCCTTTTCTTCCTGTGTTTGCCACTATGAAGTAGACCTGTTGAATGCACTGTGTCCTGCAGAGGGGATGCCCTGCCCCCGGCGTGTGCACGTTCCTACCCGTTAGTGAGGTTTAGTGCCCACTTCACTGGGAACATGAAGTGCCAGGGGATGCTGATGCTGCAGTCCCAAAATGCCACACCCTGAGTGGAGAGGCCCCTCTAGCAGGAAGCACAGTGAGTTTGGCTGGGGGAACCCCACAGGCATGTAATCCAAGGGACTTGGACATAATGCCCAGCTTCATCACTTCCTTGTGGCTCTGAGCATTTGTTTACCTGCCCGAGGCTCATCCTTTATCTGTAAGATGCTGGTAATGGTGTCTCTCTGGGAAGGTGGCCTGGTCATGATGATTACCTGGGAACTGTGAAGTAGAGAAAGTCTGGCAGATTCTATCGTCAGCACATGAAATTCTTATTTTCTCTGCCCGTCGACTTAGACGCACTGCTGTGAAGCACCAGCTCATTGCGAAAAGCCTGTTTTCTCTGAGCTCTGCTAGTGGAGGTAGAAGCAGGCTGACCCTGAGTACAGGTGTGGAAGAACAGCAGCAAACTGCAAGGATCTTAGAGGAACCGCTGGTGAATCCAGCAGAGATTGTGTATTTCAGATAAATTTAGGAGATTGAGAAGCCTCGGGCGTTTGGAGCTCTGGGGGCACCTTCCCTGACGCCCCAGCCTAACTAAATGTAATCCTGTTTATTAATTGTCACCTTGGGAATGTGGGCCTCCTTATTCCTTCCTGTCTTGTCATTATGACAGTTTTCAAATATGTACAAAAGTTGAAAGATAATACTGCAAACACACACATAAACTCTCCACCCAGATAGTATGCTGTTTCTTGCCCTCACTTCCTCTCTGCCCCTTAAATCCATATTTTATAAAAATTTGTTGCTGAGGCTGGGCACGGTGGCTCATGCCTGTAATCCCAGCACTTGGGGAGGCTGAGGCGGGTGGATCACGAGGTCAGGAGTTTGAAACCAGCCTGGCCAACATGGTGAAACCCTGTCTCTACTAAAAATACAGAAAAAAAAAAATCAGCTGGCGTGGTGGCGTGCACCGGGAATCCCAGCTACTTGGGAGGCTGAGGCAGGAGAATTGCTTGAACCTAGGAGGTGGAGGTTGCAGTGGGCCAAGATCATGTCACTCCAGCCTGGGCGAGAGAGCAAGATTCTGTCTTGAAAAAAAAAAAAAAGTGTTGCTGAACAGTTTGAAAATAAGTTGTTGACATCATGACATGCCCCCGCCCCAAATATGTGAGCATCCATCTCCTCTAAGAAAAACCGTCATTCTCCATAATGGCAGCACCATTCTTACGTGGAACAAAATTAGCAGCAGTCCCATGATATCATCTAATGTTTACTTGATATTCACCTTTCTCCAGTTCTCTTCAGAATGTGTTTAATAGCTTCTCTCTCTGCAAACCTGGATCCGCTTGTTATAACTACTTAGACTCTTTAATCTAAAACAGCCCTTCCTTTTTGTTCTTACCTCTGTGACATTAACTGTTAGAAGAGGAAAAGGTAGTTATCTTCCAGAACGTCACACCTTTGAATTAGTGTGACTGTTCCCTCCGGTGATGTTTCTTACTGTCTCCCTTACTGTCTTTCTCTGCCCTTGCGTTTGCTGTCAGATTGGATGTCTCCGCATCTGTGGCCAGAACACTTACTGGAGAAGCTGTGCACTTCTGGCTGCATCACACGTGGGGGCCAGTGGTCCCACTATGTCAGAGATGCTAAATCCTACCACCTGGTGAAAGTGGTGGCTGCTCCCTTCTCCCGCTCCTCTGAAAAGCCATGTTGTATTTCTGCCTGTCCTGAATATGAAATCCGTAGGACGATACTTGGATGTTCTGTATCTATCTTGTTCCCCAAACAGCCTTCTGCTCAGTGGTTTTTGCATCCAGTGAGTCTTGCCTGAATCAGGAATTTTATGGCAGGTTGCAGAATGACAATTTTCTAATTTTGCCATTTCTACCGAAAAGAAAAGCCTCCTCTGCTAATTTTTGAGAATCATTGATGGCTGATGATATTTTTAAAAACTCAGTGTATTACAGAGTCATTTTTGTTCTTCCTGATGCTCAAATTCAGTCTATGGGAGCCCTGGAAGCAGGTGCCTTTGTTCTTTTAGTTTTTGAGTCTTTCTTCCAATCTGGCACAGTGAGGTACGCCAGCTCACCTTGTATTATACATCCCTATCATCCAGAGCGAAGATGAACTGTTTTTCCAAGGAACTGTGATCCTTGGTGGTGGTGTGTAAACACCAGTGCATGGATGCTGGTGTGCTCAGGGACCCTGAGCGGCCGCTGCCTCCAGGCTCTTCAGTAACCAGCTCCAAGAGAAAACATGTTTAAAAATCCTGACTTTGTATAGCTGGTTCCAGTTCAAATTTCATATTCAAATGTTGGCCTCTTTACATTTCCATCACTGCATGGATTTCTCTCATCCCTATTTGGGTCAACTGCCCTGTTTACAATTTGTTTTGAAGTGCCTTTTTTTCTAGCCTTTTCTTGGTTTTTGTTTAGCTGTGAGGCTTTTTTTTTTTGTGTGTGTGTGTGTGTGTATATCTATATATATATATATTTTAGCTGTCTTCCTTCCATCTTTCCTTTGCTTGTGTCCACCTTTCACTAACATACATTCAGCATCAGTTTTATCCAAGAAACAGGAAGCCTTGAAAGACAAGGACCCTCGGTCCCAGTGCCTGGGAACTGTTGAGTAGATGCCTGGGACCTGCTGAGTAGATAGTACGGTGGGCGTGATGAGTGCTGTGTAATGACGCCGGGGCTGGAGTCCTTGCCTAAGGCAGAGATGTGAGGATCTTCGCCAAGGCAGTAATATTTGTGTCCTGGAGTGAATGTCTGAGCCAAGATGATGTTTGAGGTTAGCGGAAAGACTAAGGGTTGGCACTGACAATGGTTGACTCACATTAGGAAGGGCTGGAGAACGAGGACAGGGGGAGTAAGTGTCTCACAGGTGAGCATGTGGGCCTTTCAGGGGTGCATGGCTGTGGAGGGGAGCTGTGGGGCAGGGGGTGCTACTGTATGAGGCAGTCTGATCTGCAGGTGTTGCTGAGGGAGCAGGCTGCTGGGAAGACCAGGCAGCCAGTGTGGAAAGGAGACCACCAGGAAGGGTACAGACAGCAGAATGGTGGCTCCATGGTGGAGGGGAGGTGCTTTTTAACTAAAGAATTGGGCAATAATAACGAAGCAATGCATGCCTGTCACATACTGTATTTATTTGCACAGGCTGTTGTAATAAAATGCCACAGACCGGGTGGCTTAAACAACAGAAATTTGCTTTCTCCTAATTCTGGGGGCCAGAAGTCCAAGATCAAGGTGTGGGCAGGGCTGGTTTTCCTGAGGCCTCTCCTTGGATTGCAAACGCTGTCTTCTCCCTGTGTCCTCACATGGCTGTCCCTTTGTGCGTGTCTGTGTCCTCACCTCCCCTTCTTCTTCTTCTTCTTTTTTTTTTTTTTTTGAGATGAAGTCTCATTCTGTTGCCCAGGCGGGAGTGCAGTGGCATGATCTCAGCTTACTGCAACCTCTGCCTCCTGGGTTCAAGCGATTCTCCTGCCTCAGCTTCCTGAGTAGCTGGGACTACAGGCATGTGCCACCATGCCTGGCTAATTTTTTATTTTTAGTAGAGATGGGGTTTCACCATGTTGTCCAGGCTGGTCTTGAACTCCTGACCTCAGGTGATCTGCCCGCCTTGGCCTCCCAAAGTGCTGGGATTACAGGAGTGAGCCACCACGCCTGGCCTCACGTCCCCTTCTTATAAGGCCATGGGTCATGGTGGATTAGGGCCCATATATAGAACTTCAGTTTAACTTTGCAAAGACCCTAAAGAATAAGGTCACATTCTGAAGGACTAGAGGTTTTAACTTCAATATATGATTTTGGGGGACACAAGTCAACCCATAACACACCCATCGATAGGAAGCACTTGGCTACGTAATAACCCACTGACTATGAAACAGCATTGCACATGTGGGTGTGGAGGGGAGGGCAGGGAGGGAGTCAGCATAGTGGTGGACCCTCCCGGTAGAGTGCCTGTCGCGGCTCCTGACTGTAGATCTGGGGGCCACACTGAAGCCACTGTGCATTTTCTCTGCTCGGGGCTGGGGAGGTGACTGCCTGGCTCTTTGCGAGGTCCCCAGGACACCTCAGATGAATGTGTTCAGGACACTGAATTCTGCTTCCATTGGTCTCTGCTGGGGCCCTGGTGTCCATCTTGCCCAGATTCCCGGCTGACTGTAGAGGGCATCCTGCCGTGGGAGTGTGGCTTTGCTCGGGTCTTGAGGATGAGACTTGGAGCCTCAGGAGAAACATGTCCATCTTCCCAGACATTGTTTTGTTTATTAAATTAAAATTTGAGGTGGGGGCAGTGCATTTTAAAAACCAAAACAAACATGGATATGTAATAAAGAATGCAATTTTTAAGTAGAAAGGAAAAAGATTACAAAGATAGCTCTAGTGTTGAAGGCGGCATTGTGAGAGACTCATCACCATCCCGACCTTCTTACTGCCCCGTCTTCTTCATATGACAGGTGTGCACACACAGACACACACTGGTACAGACACACACACAGGTACAGACACTGTCAAAGACAGACACACACTCAGAGGCACACACACAGACACATACTGAAAGACAGACACACATACAGAACACTAAACAGACACACACAAATATAGACATACACAGGGAACACACTTAGAGACACACTGACACTCAAAGACAGACAAACCCAGGCACACACAGAACAAAGACACAGACATACACACAGAACACTGAGACACACACACAGAATATTGAATGACACACACAGATACATACTGAAAAGACACACAGAACACACTCAAAAACACATGAAGACAGATACACAGACACACTGAAAGACACAGACACAGAGAACACAAACACACAAACGCACCAACAAACACTCAAAGACAAACACAGACACACAGAACACTCAAAGAGACACATAGAATACTCAGACACACACAAAGATACACACTCAAAGACAGACACACACAAAGACAGACACAGAACACATGCCAAGACAGACAGAGATGCAAAGATACACAAAGAGACACACAGACACATACACAGACACACACAGAGACTAACAGACACACTCAAAGACACACACATAGACACACGCATCGTCACAGACATAGACGCACATACAGATGAACAGCCTTGCCTGTAGCCCCGAAGGTTGGCGTCTGGGAAGCAGGACCTTCTCTGTGCAGCGACAGCTCTGCCAGGAGCCTGGGGGTGGGGGTCAGCAGCTCAGTGACAAGGTTGGCGCTTCTGTGGTGTTCCCATGCTGTATCAGTCCTGGCCCTGGGCTGACACCTCATTGCCCCACCAGCTCCCTGAGGCTGTGGGGGCTGCTGAGATGGTTCACCAGGGCTCATCTTTGGGCCGAGTCCATTCACCCCACTGTGGCCATTTTCCTTCTCTAGACCCACCAGGCTCCTGGCTGGGAAGAGAGGAAGAGGTGGACCACCTCTTCGGGACTGACTGGACAGAGCTGTGGGGGCCGTGGGTTCTTGGGATGGAAGAAGGGGATCATCCTTCAAGAACAGAGACAGAACACCATGACGTGCAGAGGAGGGAGGGGGCAGGACTCTGCGGGCTGGGGAGGCCTTGGTCTCCCAAGCTGCTCATGGGTAGGGCTCAGGGTGGGAGGGAGTTGAGTTGGCGGCTTCCTGTGCAACTAAGAGAGGCCAGAGGTGAGGCTGTCCGAGGCTCTGTGTGGGCTGTTCTCCACGCCATTGGTATTTCCGTCTCCAGGACCGCTGGGACAGTTGCTAAGACCCCCCTGAGCCCACTCTGTTCTTTCTGTTTTCTCGTGGATACAGTGTTAGGCTTACTATGCCAGTGTGGACCATGGTCTCTTTTCTTCTAGAGAGTCCCAGGGGCTTCCTTTGTGGCATACGCTTCCTCTCGCCCACCTCAGAAGGCTCTGTTAGGAATGGTTCAGTCATTGCAGACATTGCCATGTCACCTGAGGGGTCTCCAGCTCCCCGGGGGTCGAGGTGGCATGAGGGGCCCTCTGGGAGAGGGCTGGCTACCGGTGGGGTGGGGGTGCGTGGTGGGCGGGAGTTGGTGGTTGTGGTGGAGTACAGGGAGACAGCCTGTGGGGGGTGTGGCATTTTGTTCCAGTTAAAGATATTGCAAAAGATACATGTGGTTGTGCTGTTGCAAAAAAAGTTTAGTATTTCTGTCCTCCCTGAATGAAAGACATTTAGCCTTGAATATCAAAGAATAGGAATCTGTCATCTTAGAAGTTACTAATTTGCAGTTCTGTGACACAGATTTGCGTAATTAGAGGATTTGATCGCCAGGCATGTGAAACCTATACAAATGTTGGTCCACGTTCTTGGAAAGAAGTCAAACTTTGAGGCTGTTTGAGCGAGTCATGATTCTTTAAAGTTGCCACAAGCTGAATTGATTTAGTTTGGCAGAAACTACAAAAACAAACACGGAGTTTAGAAAAGCAAAGGCTCATGTGATCACCGCTCTGGCCCCAGAGAAAAGGAAATGCTTCATAAATTGCATCGCGGACCAGAGCGTGTTGAGGCTCCCTCTCCCCCACCTGGTAATTTTCAGATCGTCTGGAACAGCTATAAACAAAAGCTGGAGACACTAAAACAGCCCATGGCCCCTTCCCCTCCCTCTTCTCCCCCCGCCCCCCAAACAACTAGCTGGGCCTTTGTTTTCTTTTTGCTTTTACTCCCTAAGTAAATCTTAATCACGGTCGTTAAACCCAGCCTTGACTTTCTTTCCGTTCCCATGGATACCAGATGGGGCCTCATATTGGCGAGGTGGCCATAGGACCGCAGGACCCAGGAGGCCCCTGGCAGGCGGAGGGGGTGCTGCTCCTGGCGCTGGTGGCCAGGCAGGATAGTCCTGAGCATCAGTACAGCTCAAGAGAGACCCCCTTCCCTCCCCGGAGGAGACATGCACAGGTGGCCAAGCTGGAGGAGCCTGCAAGTTGCGGGGGTCAGACGTAGCAGGTGGCAGCCATCAGGATCTGTCCAAGCTGAACCCCTTCGCTGGTGCCTTGTGGTAGACACCATCTCTATCTTGCAGGTCACCGTCTCTATTTTGCACGGCCACCTGCAGTGGTCCTATAGCGGCATTGGTCTGGGATTTACCAGGAGCCCTGGACCCCACGGAAGGTCTCCTGCCTTCCTCGGTGGAGGCACGCCAGGGTCCTGGCATGAACTCAGGGTCGGGACAGTCCAGTTCAGCCCCTCCCCGCTGGGTCCCGGCCTTCCTTCCCGACTGTATTTCAGTAAAGTCAGGTTGGCTGAGAGAAATGCTAAGCCAACTACCTCACCAGCACTGAGCCCCTGGGGTTGTGTTTGAAATGGCAGATGTCAGCTCTGCCCTCTGCCTGCTCAGAGGCCCCGAGTGAAGCTTCTGGAAGGCAGGCAGAGCCACAGCCCATGGGTCTCCCCGCAGGCAGTCTGTATCTCTCCTTCTGAGATGTTCAAAGTGATTTAAAAGTATAGATGGTCAGTTAAAGACACCTCTTCAAATGCTTTGTCACGTTTTTGGGAGATTTAAGATCATCTCAACTTAAGGTAGTGCAGCTTTGCTGTGGGGTGGTTATCACTTTCTCTCCAAGTGTCTTGCCTCTGTGAAGTGGGGCTGAAAACCAATGGTGAGTGGTAAATGCTGGTCTCTTCCCCCTTCTCCCATACCCTCACTCCTTTATCTCATGTTTAAATCCTCCATGGACTGACATGTCATATCCCTGGAAATATGTAGAACCAGGCAATTCTAGCATGTGTGTGTGTGTGTGGGCGGGGGGGGGGGCGGTGGTAAACAAGGACCCACTGAAGGAGGGGATTGCGGATGCCAGGGAGGGCCCTGCATACCACAGCGGGGAGCTGTGGGGTGGTGTGGGAGCCTTGGCAGGTGGGCAGGGAGCCTGGTGGGGGAGGTGGCTTCTGCAGGGAGATTAGGTCCAGGCTGGGGGATAGAGCTGGCATTCGGCGCAAGGCCGAAGAAGCGCAAGTGTCCACGTCTCAAGACAAGAAAGAGCGTGGGTGATCTGAGACCAGCCAGAGGGGAAAGGGGGCTACTCTTGTGGGAGGTAAGGCTGCCCAAAGAGCCTGGTCAGGTCCTTGGCTGGGGTTGGTGAAGATTTGGAGCTTAGTTGAGGTAGGTGGAGACGCCTTGGAGGGTTTCAGCAAGGAGGAGATGTGATCTGATTGATCTCTTGAAGGGTCTCCTGTGGCTGTGAACATTTGGGTAATGTGGTAGAGCATGGAGGTGGGGCCAGGCCACAGCAGTGAGCCTGAGCAAGGTTGCTGGTGGCTGCCATGAGGGCAGGCCCAGGGAGAAAGACAGGGGACGCTGGCTCTGAGACCTGTATTGGGGTAGAACTGATGACCGATGGACCGGCTTGAGGAATCCAGGGAAGAGGGAGCCAGATGGCATCGGGTGTTTGCCTTGAGCCACTGGGTAGAAGGTGAGGCTGCTTACCGTTTATGGAGAAGGGTTTTCTGAGAGAGGAGATGCACAGGCTTTGAGGGTGACCGTGAGCCAGGTAGAGAGTGGCCCCGAGGGTCCCATGGGGCAGGCCAAGTTTGTGCCGTGAGAGCCAGTCTCAGGGCAACCCCTTCCACGGGCGCTGATGGTTTTGTGTTGCTGTTGGGTTTTTGAGACATGCCCGTCTCCATACATCTGTGTTGCCTAGGGATGTGATAATATCCTTCCGATCAACTGAGAAGGGCCTTGGGACCTTACCCTGCAATTGCAGGGTGGTTTGGCATCCTGTGAAATAGTTTTCCTTTGCAGGGAATTTATCCAAAGACCATGGGTTTCAGGGAGGCTGACAGTCACAGTGCCATCACACTGTTTGTCAAGAATACCTCTCGATAGCTAGCAGGTAATTTCTGAGTTAAGAACAGTATTTACACTGTTTATCTGAGGATTAGTGAAAATCCTGTAACTCACTATATGCCTGTCAAAGGCAAGAGGAGCTTGATTTAATGCCTCAGTCTGGTTGTACTCATTTTACCTGTGAACATTTAATGTTCTCTTTTAAGCACACTTTTTTTTGACCCATGTATTGTAATTGCCTTTAAAGTTTATTTTTCAAACCGTGTGACAACTTTTATTATGAATGAAAATGACTGTGGTTTCTTTGCTCTTGAAAGGAAGCCATACTGCTCTGTAATAACTGATCATAAGAGAAAAATCATTTTATACACACCATGAATCTGTAACATGGCATGTTGGAAGCCATAGATCATTTAAAAATGTAATGCATATCATTTATTATGGAAAAAGGTAGTTTTTGGATGTTATTGGATTTCCTTCTTGAAACATAGTCTATATAACCATGAACTTTTTCTTAAACCCATTCAGTAAGTAGGCCTCCTCAATTCCCTACAAGAATTCAATTCCTTGTGTTCCCTGGTTCTGCCTTAGAGCTGTTACTATTTTTCCATGTCTTGTTTTCTGAGCAGGCAGTGAGAGGACACATCTCTGAGTCATTGCTGGGGACAATCACTTGCAGGTGCTTTGAGGCATTGTCACCGACCGTGTCAGCCCTTGCAGGGTGAGGAGGGGGCCCAGAGTGCTTCTCTAAGCCCGTGGAAACCAGCCGGGCCTGAGTTTCAGCTGGGTTGTCTTTGTTTTGTGTTTTACGTTCTACGGCCCATGGGCCCATCGTCCAGCCATGCCGGAGGTGTGTGTTACTTCATGGCCACACTGGCTCCCCTCCTGGGAGTTTCCTGTCTTCACACCATCACCCAGATCCTTGAAAGGCAGAACCCTGTCGTTTTTATCTTACAGAGAAGAAATTAGGAGCACATGGTGGTAATGTCCTACCATTTGACTTAATGAGAGAGCCTGTAAATGTGGGGAATCTCAAGTTAACTTTTTGTCTTTAATTTGTGGATTTCTTCCAAAGTGTGGTACGTAACAGCTGGTTTGCTTTAGTGGTATCGCTTATGGTGATGTTATTTTTATGTTCAGGAGTCATGGCTTGTCAGTGGCTGGCAGTCATGGAGGGGACCAGATTCTAGGATGATGCTGTCATGCCAGGGCCCTCCGGAGCCTATCTCACCTGCATGGTGGATGGCCGCTCTTCTCCCTGGAGTGTGCATGGGCTAAGGGGAGGCCAGAGTGCGTGGCCTCTGATGAACGGACAGGAGTGGTTTCTGTTCTCTGGGGAAGTGACAGAGCCAGGCTGTTGCCTTCTAGAGGCAGAGGATGCCTTGCATGATCAAAAATAGATCAAGGTTTCTTTCACTTTGATTTTCTTCCCTCACATTCTCCTTTCGTCTTTCTTCTTCCTTCTTTTATTCTTATGTTCAGAGGCAGGGTTTCCATCTGTCACCCAGGCTGGAGTGCAGAGGTATGATCTCTGCTCACTGCAGCCTCGACCTCCCAGCCTCAAGCGATCCTCTTGCCTTAGCCTCCCAAGTAACTGGGACTACAGGTGCCTGCCACCATACCTGGCTGGAACATTTTTCTTCTTGACAGAACATCTTATTTTGCAATATCTTCTCCATTAGGAGGGAAAATGCAGTACAGCTCGGGATTATCCTTCAGTGCCAACATGCCCCATAGGCCCTCAGCTCTCATTCTTGCTGCCCCCTTTAAGTTTTCTGTGAGTTTTGCTCATTTCCAGTGTCCGAGGGCCTTCTGAACTCTGGCATGGGGAAGGCTCATTTTTCCCAGGCCATAAACACGCTCTCTGAGGACTTCGAGGTTGCAATGGAGTGTTTTGGTGAAGGAGTCAGAAAGGGCTCTCAGAGAGGTTTCTAGAGGGCCCTGAATTCATGTGGAGTGGCAAAGCGCAACTGAGGAAATGGGACACGCTGGAATCTTCCAGAGGCTGCTCTGGGTTCAAGGCGGGGCCCATTGGGTTTCTGGCGTTGGGTGTTTTCTGACATTGTGTTGCAGTTTGGTTCCTCGAGGATCCACAGTGTAGGCCTAGTTTCAGTTTTCACAAAGCCCCTTTCTTGACTCCCACTTCCCCCTCGCCAGTTTCTGTGGCTCCTTCTACCCAGTGGGCCCTGAGTGCTGTTCCACAGACGGCAAACCCATCCTGACCCAGACGTGCCAGCCCCAAACAATCTGGTTACTGTTTAAACAACCTGTGTAAATAATGAGCCCTCCATTACCAAGAGTATAAATACATTTAGACAAGTCAGAGTTCCGTAGAGTGAAAGTTTAGGTTATGGGAAAACATCAACAGCTGTAATTTGTAGGCCTTTGTAGAGCGAGGGGTGTGAGTGATGTCAACTGTAGAAGGCCGACATTTCGTTTATGTGTTTTTTTGTCATTGTGCCAGGAGGAGAACTTTGTTGTATTTCCTTTGCTGAGAATTAATCTTGAGGGCCAGCACCTGCCAGAATTTTTTTTTTTTTTTTTTCTGAAAGTAAATGTCACCTAGGTGGCCAGTGTTGATGGGCACCCTGGCAGGGCTGTTGTGGGCAATGATGATAAACTTTGTATGGAAGATTGCATTTGGTTAGCCACTCTTCTCCTAGTATTGAAAAAATAATTAAGGGCAAACCACAAAGGCATATGATTAAGGTGAATTCTACAGTAAGGAGACAGATGTACATGTGAAAAAGAACCACAAACATTGGCTCCAGGTATAGAGCCAAAGCCATAGCATAGTAAATTGAGCTCTGTAAGTCAACACGGTCTTTGGCTGGGTCTCTCTTTGGTGAAGGGGTAGAATGAAGCCTCCCTCTTTTTATTTTTTGGTCAAAGTGGGAGTTATCTGAAGACCTGTAAAATTAAGTATTTTTTCTTTACAAGGAGAAAGGGGCAAGGCAGAAAGTCCCACGGGTGTGAGGGATTACTGGGTTTCTCTCCACCAATATCACAGTTCACACACACCCGGCTCCAATCCAAGGCCTATTTCAGTGGGCCCCAGTGTGTGTGACAGGCCACACACACGTGTGTGTGTGTGTGGGTGGGGGCGGGGAGG
>NW_026652917.1:0-20230 GCF_009828535.3 Hylobates moloch
AAAAAAACTACACAGAAGCATTCTGCCAAACTTCTTTCTGTTCTGTGAATTCAACTAGCGTAGTTGAACTTTACTTTTGATTGAGGAGTTTTGAAACACTCTTTCTGTAGAAACTACACGGGGACATTCGGAGCGCTAAGGGGTCTATAGTGGAAAAAGGTGTATCTTGAAATAAAAACACAGAATCATTCTGCCAATCTTCTTTCTGTTCTGTGCATTCCACTAACAGAGTTGAAAATTACTTTTGATTGAGAAGTTGTGAAACTCTCTTTCTGTAGAAACTGTAAGCGGAGATTCGGAGCGCTAAGGGGCCTATACTGGAAAAAGCAATATCTTCAAATAAAAACTACACCGAATCATTCTGCCAAACTTCTTTCTATTCTGTGCATTCAGGTAACACCGTTGAACCTTACAGTTGATTGAGAAGTTCTGAAACACTCCTTCTGTAGAAACTGCCAGCCGACATTCCTGGCGTTAAGTGGCCAATAGTGGAAAAGGGAATATCTTCAAATAAAAACTACACAGAATCATTCTGCCAAACTTCTTTCTGTTGTGTGGATTCAACTAACAGGGTTGAACCTTACTGTTGATTGAGAAGTTATGAAACCCTTTTTAAGTAGAAACTGCAAGCGGATATTCGGAGCACTTTGTGGCCTAAAGTGGATAAAGAAATATCTTCAAATTAAAACTACACAGAAGCATTCTGTGAAACTATTTTCTGGTCTGTGCATTCAAGTAGCAGAGTTGAACCTTACTTTTGATTGACGAGTTTTTAAACACTCTTTGTGTAGAAACTGCAAGTGGACATTCGGACCACTAAGGGGCCTATAGTGGAAAAAGCCTATCTTCAAATTACAACTGCACAGAATCATTCGGCCAAGCTTCTTTGTGTTCTGTGCATTCAATAAGAGAGTTCAACCCTACTGTTGTTTGAGAAGTTCTGAAACACTCTTTCTGTAGAAACTGCAAGCGGACATTCCGAGATCTAAGGGGCCAATAATGAAAAAAAAAAATAACTTCAAATTGAATGTACACAGCAGCATTCTTTGAAACTTCTTTCTTATCTGTTCATTCAACTAGCAGAGTTGAACCTTACTTTTGATTGAGGAGTTTTGAAACACACTTTCTGTAAAAACTGTGGGGGGATATTCGGACTGCTAATGGGCCTGTAGTGGAAAAAGGAATATCTTGAAATAAAAACTAGACAGAATAATTCTGCCAAACTTCCTTCTGTTCTTTGCATTCCACTAACAGAGTTGAATCTTACTTTTGATTGAGAAGTTCTGAAAATCTCTTTCTGTAGAAACTGCAAGCGCACATTCGGAGCACTAAGGGGCCTATAGTGGAAAAAAGAACATCTTCAAATAAAAACTACACAGAAGCATTGTGCGAAACTTCTCTCTGATCTGTGCATTCAACTGGCAGAGTTGAACCTTACTTTTGATTGAGGAGTTTTGAAACACTCTTTCTGTAGGAACTGCATGGGGACATTTGGAGTGCTAAGGGGTCTATAGTGGAAAAATGAGTATCTTGAAATAAAAACTACACAGAATCATTCTGCCAAAATGCTTTGTGTTCTGTGCATTCAACTAACAGAGTTGAACCTTACTGTTGATTGAGAAGTTTTGAAACACTCTTTCTGTAGAAAATGCACGTGGACATTCCGGGCGTTCAGTGGCCTATAGTGGAAAAAGGAATATCTCCAAATAAAAATTACACAGAATCATTCTGCCAAACTTCTTACTGTTCTGTGCATTCAACTAACAGAGGTGAACCTTACTGTTGATTGAGAAGTTCTGAAACAGTCTTTCTGTAGAAACTGCAAGCGGATATTCGGAGCACTAAGGGGCCTAGAGTGCAAAAAGGAATATCTTCAAATTAAAACTACAGAGAAGCATTCTGCGAAACTTCTTTCTGATCTGTGCATTCACCGAGCCGAGGTGAACATTACTTTTGACTGAGGAGTTTTGAAACACTCTTTCTGTAGAAATTGCAAGGGGATATTCGGAGCGCTAAGGGGCCTATAGTTGAAAAAGGAATATCTTCAAATAAAAACTACACAGAAGCATTCTGCCAACCTTCTTTCTGTTATGTCCATTCAACTGACAGAGTTGAACCTTACTGTTGATTGTTAATTTCTGAAACACTCTTTCTGTAGAAACTGCAAGCGTAGATTTGGAGCACTAAGGGGCCTATAGTGGAAAAAGGCATATCTTCAAATAAAACTGCACAGTAGCATTCTATGAAACTCTTTCTGATCTGTGCATTCAACTAGCAGAGTGGAACCTTACTTTTGATTGAGGAGTTTTGAAACACTCTTTTGTAGAAAGTGCAAGTGGACATTCGGAGAGCTAAATGGCCTGTAGTCTAAAAAGTAATATCTTGAATTAAACGCTACACAGAAGCATTCTGCGAAACTTCTTTCTCATCTGTGCATTCACCTAGCAGAGTTCAACCTGACTTTTGATTGAGGAGTTTTGAAACACTCTTTCTGTAGAAACTGCCCGGGGACATTCGGAGCGCTAAGGGGCCTATAGTGGAAAAAGGAATATCTACAAAAAAAACTACACAGAATCATTCTGCCAAACTTCTTTCAGTTCTGTGCATTCAACTGACAGAGTTGAACTTTACTTTTGATTGAGAAGCTCTGAAACTCTCTTTCTGTAGATACTGCAAGCGGATATTCCGAGCGCTATGGGGCCTATGGTGGAAAAAGGAATATCTTCAAATAAGAACTACACAGAATCATTCTGCGAAACTTCTTTCTGATCTGTGCATTCAACTAGCAGAGCTGAACGATACTTTTGATTGACGAGTTTTGAAACTCTCTTTCTGTAGAAACTGCAAGGGGACATTCAGAGCACTAAGGGGCCTATAGTGGAAAAAGGAATATCTTCAAATTAAAACTACACGGAAGCATTCTGTGAAACTAATTTCTAGTCTCTGCATTCAACTAGCACAGTTGATCCTTTCTTTTGATTGAGGAGTTTTGAAACACTCTTTCTGTAAATACTGCAAGTGGACATTCAGTGCACTAAGGGGCTTTTAGTGGAAAAAGGAATATCGTCAAATAACAACTAAATATAATCATTCTGCCAAACTTCTGTTCTGTGCATTCAACTAAAAGAGTTCCAACCTACTGTTGATTGAGAAGTTCTGAATCACTCTTTCTGTAGAAACTGCAAGAGGAAACTCGGAGCGCTATGGGGCCTGTAGTGGAAAAAGTAACATCTTCAAATAAAAACTACACAGAAGTATTCTGCAAAACGTCTTTCTGATCTTTGCATTCAACTAGCATAGTTTAACGTTACTATACATTGAGAAGTTGTGAAACTCTCTTTCTGTAGAAACTGCATGCGGACATTCAGAGCGCTAAGGGGATTATAGTGGAAAAAGGTATATCTTCAAATAAAAACTACACAGCATTATTCTGCCAAACTTCTTTCTGTCCTGTGCACTCAACTAAGAGAGTTTAAACTTACTTTTGATTGAGAAGTTCTGTAACTGTCTTTCTGTAGAAACTGCAAGTGGACATTCGGAGCGCTAAGGGGCCTATAGTGGAAAAAGTAATATCTTCAAATTAAAAGTACAGAGAAGCATTCTGCGAAACTTCTGCCTGATCTGTGCATTCACCTAGCAGAGATGAACCTTACTTTTGATTGAGGAGTTTTGAAAGAGTCTTTCTGTAGAAACTGCACGGGGACATACGGAGCGCTAAGGGGCCTATCGTTGAAAAAGGATTATCTACAAAAAAAACTACACAGAATCATTCTGCCAAACTTCTTTCTGTTCTGTGCATTCAACTAACAGAGTTGAACCTTACTATGGATGGAGAAGTTCTGAAACACTCTTTCTGTAGAAACTGGAAGCGGACATTCAAGGCGTAAAGTGCCCTATAGTGGAAAAAGTATATCTTCAAACAAAAACTACACAGCATCATTCTGCCAAACTTCTTTCCGTTCTGTGCATTCACCTAGGAGAGTTGAAGTTTACTGTTGATTGAGGACTTTTGAAACACTCTTTCCCTATAAACTGCAAGGGTACATTCGGAGGGCTAAGGGGCCTATAGTCGAAAAAGTTATATCTTGAAAAAATACTACACAGAATCATTCTGCCAAACTTCTTTCTGACCTGTGCATTCAACTAGCAGTGTGGAACCTTACTTTTGATTGAGGAGTTTTGAAATACTCTTTCTGTAGAATCTGCAAGTTGACAATCGACGCACTAAGGGGCCTACAGTTAAAAAAGGAATGACTTGAAATAAAAACTACACAGAATCATTCTGCCAAACTTCTTTCTGTTCTGTGCATTCAACTAACAGAGTTCAACCTTATTTTTGGATGAGAAGTTCTGAAACTCTCTTTCTGTACAAACTGCAAGCGGACATTTGGAAAGCTATGGAGCCTATAGTGGTAAAAAGAACATCTTCAAATACAAACTACACAGAAGCATTCTGCGAAACTTCTTTCTGATCTGTGCATTCAACTAGCACAGTTGAAGATTACTTTTGATTGAGAAGTTGTGAAAATCTCTTTCTGTAGAAACTGCAAGCGGACATTCGGAGCGCTAAGGGGCCTATAGTGGATAAAGGAATATCTTCAAATAAAAACTACACAGAATCATTCTGCCAAACTTCTTTCTGTTCTGTGCATTCAACTAACGGACTTGAAATTTACTTTTGATTGAGAATTTCTGAAACACACTTTCTGTAGAAACTGCAAGCGGACATTCGGAGCACTAAGGGGCCTATAGTGGAAAAAGGTATATCTTCAAATTAAAACCACACAGAAGCATTCTGTGAAACTTATTTCTTATGTGTGCATTCACCTAGCAGAGGTGAACCTTACTTTTGATTGAGGAGTTTCGAAACACTCTTTCTGTAGAAACTGCAAGTGGAAATTCGGAGCGCTAAGGGGCCTACAGTGGAAAAAGGAATATCTTGAAATAAAAACCACACAGAATAATTCTGCCAAACTTCTTTCTGTTCTGTGCATTCAACTGACAGAGTTGAACCATACTATTGATTGTAAAGCTCTGAAACTCTCTTTCTGTAGAAACTGCAAGCAGATATTCGGAGAGCCAAGGGGCCCATGGTGGAAAAAGTAATATTTTCAAAGGAAAACTGCACAGAATCATTCTGCCAAACTTGCTTCTGATCTGTTCATTCAACTAGCAGAGTTGAACCTTAGTTTTGATTGACGAGTTTTGAAACACTCTTTCTCTAGAAACTGCAAGTGGACAATCGGAGCACTAAGCGGCCTATAGTGGAAAAAGAAATATCTTGAAATAAAAACTACACAGAATGATTCTGCCAAACTTCTTTCTGTTCTGTGCATTCGACTAACAGATTTGAACCTTACTTTTGATTGAGAAGTTCTGAAACTTTCTGTAGAAACTGCAAGCGCACATTTGGAATGCTAAGGGGTCTATAGTGGAAAAAGGAATATCTTCAAAAAAAACTACAAAGAAGTATTCTGCGAAACTTCTTTCTGATCCGTCCGTTCAACTAGCAGAGTTTTACCTTACTTTAATTGAGAAGCTATGAAACTCTCTTCTGTAGAAACTGCAACGGGACATTCGGAGCGCTAAGGAGTCTAGAGTGGAAAAAGGAATATCTTCAAATAAAAACTACAAGGAATAATTGTGCCTAAATTCTTTCTTTTCTGTGCATTCAACTAACAGAGTTGAACCTTACTGTTGATTGAGAAGTTCTGAAACACTCTTTCTGCAGAAACTGCAAGGGGACATTCCAAGCACTAAGGGGCCTATAGTGGAAAAAGGAATATCTTCAAATTAAAACTACAGAGAAGCATTCTGCGAAACTACTTTCTGATCTGTACATTCACCTAGCAGAGGTGAACGTTTCTTTTGGTTGAGGAGTTTTGAAACACTCTTTCTGTAGAAACTGCAAGGGTACATTCGGAGCGCTAAGGGGCCTATAGTGGAAAAAGATATATCTTTTAATAAAACCTACACAGAATAAATCTGCCAAACTTCCTTCTGTTTTCTGCATTCAACTGACACGGTTGAACGTTACTGTTGATTGTTAAGTTCTGAAACACTCTTTCTGTAGAAACTGCAAGCGGAGATTCGGAAAGCTAAGGGGCCAATAGTTGAAAAAGGAATATCTTCATATAAAAACTACACAGTAGCACTCTGCGAAACTTCTTTCTGATTTGTGCATTAAACTAGCAGACTTGAACCTTAGTTTTGATTGAGAAGTTGTGAAAATTTCTGTAGAAACTGTAAGCGGACATTCGGAGCGCTAAGTGGCCTATAGTGGAAAAAGGAATATCTTCAAATAATCACTACACAGAATCATTCAGCCAAACTTCTCTCTGTTCTGTGCATTCATCTAGCAGTGTGGAACCTTACTGTTGATTGAGAAGTTCTGAAACACTCTTTCTGTAGAAACTGCAAGCGGAAATTCGGAGCACTGAGGGACCTATAGTGGAAAAAAGAATATCTTCAAATTAAAACTACACAGAAGCATTCTGCCAAACTACTTTCTGGTCTGTGCATTCAACTAGCAGAGTTGAACCTTACATTTGATTGAGGACTTTTGAAACACTCTTTCTGTAGAAACTGCAAGAGGACATTCGACCCACTAATGGGCCTATAGTGGAAAAAGGAATATCTTCAAATAAAAACGGCACAGAATAATGCTGCCAAACATCTTTCTGTTCTGTTCATTCCACTAACAGAGTTGAACCTTACTTTTGATTGAGAAGTTCTGAAACTCTCTTTCTGTAGAAACTGCAAGCGGACATTTGGAGGGCTAAGGGGCCTATAGTGGAAAAAGGAATATCTTAAAATAAAAACTACACAGAAGCATTCTGCGAAACTTCTTTCTGATCTGTGCATTCAACTAGAAGAGTTGAACCTTACTTTTGATTGAGTTTTGAAACACTCTTTCTGTGGAAACTGCACGGGGATATTCGGTGCGCTAAGGGGTCTAATGTGGAAAAAGGATTATCTTGAAATAAAAACTACACAGAATAATTCTGCCAAACTTCTTTCTGTTCTGTGCATTCAACTGACAGAGTTGAACATTACTTTTGATCGAGAAGCTCTGAGAGTCACTTTCTGTAGAAACTGCAAGCGAATTTTCGGAGCGCTAAGAGGCCTATGGTGGAAAAAAAAAATCTTCATATAAGAACTACACAGAAGCATTCTGCCAAACTTCTTTCTGATCTGTGCCTTCAACTAGCAGAGTTGTACCATACTTTTGATTGAGGAGTTTTGAAACACTCTTTCTGTAGAAACTGCCAGGGGACATTCGGAGCGCTAAGGGGCCTACAGTGGAAAAAGGTATATCTTCAAATAAAAACTACACAGAATCATTCTCCCAAACTTCTTTCTGTTCTGTGCATTCAACTAAAAGAGTTGAACCTTACGGTTGATTGAGAAGTCCTGAAACACTCTTTCTGTAGAAACTGCAATTGGACATTAGGAGCACTAACGGGCCTATAGTTCAAAAAGTTATATCTTGAAAAAATACTACACAGAATCATTCTGCCAAACTTCTTTCTGATCTGTGCATTCATCTAGCAGTGTGGAACCTTACTTTTGATTGAGGAGTTTTGAAACACTCTTACTGTAGAAACTGCAAGTGGACATTCGGAGGCCTGTGGGGCCTATAGTGGAAAAAGGAATATCTTCAAATAAAAACTACACAGAATCATTCTGCCAAACTTCTTTCTGTTCTGTGCATTCAAATAGCAGAGTTGAACCTTACTGTTGATTGTTAAGTTCTGAAACACTCTTTCTGTAGAAACTAAAATTGGACATTCGGAGCACTAAGGGGCCTATAGTGGACAAAGTATTTTCTTCAAATAACAACTACACAGAATCATTCTGCCAATCTTCTTTCAGTTCTGTGCATTCAACTAACAGAGTTGAAACCTACTGTTGATTGAGAAGTTCTGAAACACTCTTTCTGTAGAAACTGCAATCGGACATTCAGAGCGCTAAGGGGCCTATAGTGGAAAAATGTATATCTTCAAATTAAAAGTAAACAGAAGGATTCTGTGAAACCATTTTCTGGTCTGTGCATTCAACTGGCACAGTTGAACCTTACTGTTGATTGAGAAGTTCTGAAACACTCTTTCTGTAGAAACTGCAAGCGGATAATTGGAGCCCTAAGGGACCGATAGTGGAAAAAGGGTATATTCAAATGAAAACTACACAGAATCATTCTGCCAAACTTCTTACTGTTCTGTGCTTTCAACTAACAGAGTTGCATCTTACTGTTGATTGAGAAGTTCTGAAACACTCTTTCTGTAGAAACAGCAAGCGGATATTCGGAGCACTAAGAGGCCTATAGTGGAAAAATGTATATCTTCATATAAAAACTACAGAGAATCATTCTGCCAATCTTTTTTCTGATCTGTGCATTCAACTAACAGAGTTGAACCTTACTTTTGATTCAGGAGTTGTGAAACACTCTTTCTGTAGAAACTGGAAGCGGATACACAGAGTGATAAGGGGCCTGTAGTGGAAAAAGGACTATCTTCAATAAAAACTACACAGAATCATTCTGACCAAACTCTTTTTGTTCTGTGCATTCAACTAACAGAGGTGAACCTTACTGTTGATTGAGAAGTTCTGAAACACTCTTTCTGTAGCAACTGCAATTGGACATTCGGAGCTCTAAGGGGCCAATAGTGGAAAAAGGAATATCTTCAAATTAAAACTACCCAGAAGCATTCTGTGACACTTCTTTCTGATCTGTGCATTCAACTAGCAGGGTTGAACCTTACTTTGATTGAGGAGCTTTGAAACAGTCATTCTGTATTAAGTGCAAGTGGACATTATTAGCGATAAGGGGCCTATACTGGAAAAAGGAATATCTTTAATTAAAAACTACACAGAATCACTCTGCCAAACTTCTTTCTGTTCTGTGAAATCAACTAACAGAGTTTGAACCTGTCTTTGATTGAGGAGTTTTGAAACAGTCATTCTGTATTAAGTGCAAGTGGACATTATGAGCGCTAAGGGGCCTATACTGGAAAAAGGAATATCTTGAATTAAAAACTACACAGAATCATTCTCACAAACTTCTTTCTGTTCTGTGAATTCAACTAACAGGGTTGAACCTTACTTTTCATTGAGAAGTTCTGAAACTCTCTTTCTGTACAAACTGGAAGCAGACATTCGGAGCGCTAAGTTGCCTATAGTGGAAAAAGAATATATTCCAATAAAAACCTCACAGAAGCATTCTTCGAAACTTCTCTCTGATCTGTGCATTCAACTAGCAGAGTTGAACCTTACTTTTAATTTTGGAGTTTTCAAACACTCTTTCTGTAGAAACTGCAAGGGGACATTCGGAGCGCTATAGGGCCTTTGGTGGAAAAAGGAATATCTTGAAATAAAAACTACACAGAATCATTCTGCCAAACTTCTTTCTGTTGTGTGCATTCAACTAACAGAGTTTAACCTTACCGTTGATTGAGAAGTTCTGAAACTCTCTTTCTGTAGAAACTGCAAGTGGAAGTTCCCGGCGTTAAGTGGCATATAGTGGAAAAAGGAATATCTTCAAATAAAAACTGCACAGAATCATTCTGCCAAACTTCTTTTCGTTCTTTGCATTCATTCAACTAACAGGGTTGAACCTTACTGTTGATTGAGAAGTTCTGGAACTCTCTTTCTGTAGAAACTTCAAGCGGACATTCGGAGAACTATGGGGCCTATAGTGGAAAAAGGATTATTTCAAATAAAAACTACACAGCAGCATTCTGCGAAAGTCCTTTCTCATCTATGCATTCAACTAGCAGAATTGAACGTTACTTTTGATTGAGAAGTTGTGAAACTCTCTTTCTGTAGAAACTGCAAGTGGAAATTCTGATTGCTAAGGGGCATATAGTGGAAAAAGGAATATCTTCAAATAAAAACTACACAGAAGCATTCTCCCAAACTTCTTTCTGTTCTGTGCATTCAACTAACAGAGTTGAAAGTTACTGTTTACTAAGAAGTTCTGAAACTCTCCTTCTGTAGAAACTGCAAGCGGACATTCGGAGCGCTAAGGGGCCTACAGTGGAAAAAGGAATATCTTCAAATAAAAACTACACAGAAGCATTCTGCCAAACATCTTTCTGTTCTTTGCATTCAACTAACAGAGTTGAACCTTTCTGTTGATTGAGAAGTTCTGAAACCCTCTTTCTCTAGAAACTGCAAGCGGACAATCCGGGCGTTAAGGGGCATATAGTGGAAAAAGGAATATCTTCAAACAAAAACTACACAGAATCATTCTGCCAAACTACTTTCTGTTCTGTGCATTCAACTAACAGAGTTAAACCTTACTTTTGATTGAGAAGTTCTGAAACTCTCTTTCTGTAGAAACTGCAACCGGACATTTGGAGCGCTAAGGGGCCTATTGTGGAAAAAGGAACATCTTCAAATAATAAGTACACAGAAGCATTCTACGAAACTTCTTTCTGATCTGTGCATTCAACTAGCAGAGTTGAACCTTACTTTTGATTGAGAAGTTGTGAAACTCTCTTTCTGTGGAAACTGCAATTGGACATTCAGAGCGCTAAGGTGCTTATAGTGCAAAAAGGAATATCTTCAAATTACAACTACACTGAATCATTCTGCCAAACTTATTTCTGTTCTGTGCATTCAACTAACAGAGTTGAACCTTACTTTTCATTGAGAAGTTCTGAAACTTTCTTTCTGTACAAACTGTATGCGGACATTCTGAGCGCTAAGGTGCCTTTAGTGGAAAAAGGAACAACTTCTAATAAAACAACACAGAAGAATTCTGCGAAACTTTTTCCTGATCTGTGCATTCAACTAGCAGATTTGAACCTTACTTTTGATTTTGAAGTTGTGAAGCTCTCTTTCTGTAGAAACTGCAAGCGGACATAAGAGCGCTAAGGGGCCTATAAGGGAGAAAGGAATATCTTCAAATAAAAACTACACAGAGGCATTCTGCGAAACTACTTTCTGATCTGTGCATTCAACTAGCAGAGTTGAACCTAACTTTTGATTGAGGAGTTTTGAAACACTCTATCTGTAGAAACTGCAAGGGGACATTTGGAGCGCTTACGGGCCTATAGTGGAAAAAGGAATATCTTCAAATAAAAACGACAATCATTCTGCCAAACTTCTTTCTGTTCTGTGCATTCAACTAACAGAGTTGAAATTTACTGTTGATTGAGAAGTTTTGAAACACTCTTTGTGTAGAAACTGCAAGCAGATATTCGGCGCACTAAGGGGCCTATAGTGGAAAAAGTTATGTCTTCAAATAAAAACTACACAGAATCGTTCTGCCAAACTTCTTTCTGATCTGTCCATTCAACTAACAGAGTTGAATCTTACTTTTGATTGAGTTGTTTTGAAACACTCTTTCTGAAGAAACTGCAAGTGGACATTCGGAGCACTAAGGGGCCTGTAGTGGAAAAAGGAATATCTTGAAATAAAAACCACACAGAATCATTCTGCCAAACTTCTTTCTGTTCTGTGCATTCAACTGAGTTGAGCCATACTGTTAATTGAGAAGTTCTGAAACACTCTTTCTTTCGAAGCTGCAAGCGGACATTCAGAGCGCTAAGGGGCTTATAGTGTAAAAAGTAACATCTTCAAATAGAAACTACACAGAAGCATACTGCGAAACTTTTTTCTCATCTGTGCATTCAACTAGCAGAATTGAACGTTACTTTTGATTGAGAATTTGTGAAACTCTCTTTCTGTAGAAACTGCAAGCGGACATTCGGAGCGCTAATGGGCCTATAGTGGAAAAAGGAATATCTTGAAATAAAAACTACACAGAATCATTCTGTCAAACTTCTTTCTGTTCTGTGTATTCAACTAACAGAGTTGAACCTTACGGTTGATTGAGAAGTTCCGAAAAACTCTTTCTGTAGAAACTGCAAGCGGACATTCAGAGCACTAAGGGGCCTAAAGTGGATAAAGGAATATCTTCAAATTAAAACCACAGAGAAGCATTCTGCGAAACTTCTTTCTGATCTGTGCATTCACCTAGCAGAGCTCAACCTTACTTTTGATTGAGGAGTTTTGAAACACTCTTTCTGTAGAACCTGCAAGTGGACATTCAAAGCACTAAGGGGCCTATAGTGGAAAAAGGAATTTCTTGAAATAAAAACTACACAGAATCATTCTGCCAAAATTTTTTCTATTCTGCGCAATTAAATAACAGAGTTGAACACTACTGTTGATAGACAAGTTCTGAAACACTCTTTCCACTAACATTCAACTAACAGTGTTTAACCTTAGTGTTGATTGAGAAGTTCTGAAACACTCTTTTTGTAGAAACTGCAAGCGGACATTTGTAGCACTGAGGGGCCTATAGTGGAAAAAGGAATACGTTCAAATTAAAACTACACAGAAGCATTCTGTGAAACTTCTTTCTGATCTTTGCATTCAACTAGCAGAGTTGAACCTTACTTTTGATTGAGGAGTTTTGAAACACTCTTTCTGTAGAAAGTGCAAGTGGACATTCCGAGCAGTAATCGGCTTATAGTGGTAAAAGGAATATCCTGACAGAAAAACTACAAAGAATCATTCTGCCAAACTTCTTTCTTTTCTGTGCATTCAACTAACAGAGTTGAACCTTACTTTTGATTGAGAAGTTCTGAAACTCTCTTTCTGTCTTAAATGCAATTGGACATTCGGAGCCCTAAGGTGCCTATAGTGGAAAAAGGAATATATTCAAATAACAACTACACAGAAGCATTCTGTGAAACGTCTTTCTGATCTGTGCATTCAACTAGCACAGTTGAACCTTACTTTTGATTGAGAAGCTGTGAAACTCTCTTTCTGTAGAAACTACAAGCAGACATTCGGAGGGCTAAGGGGCCTATAGTGGAAAAAGGAATATCTTCAAATAACAACTACACAGAAGCTTTCTGCCAAACTTCTTCCTGTTTTGTGCATTCAACTAACAGAGTTGAATTGTACTGTTGATTGAGAAGTTCTGAAAGAGTCTTTCTGTAGAAACTGCAAGGTGACATTCGGAGCACTAAGGGGCCTATAGTGGAAAAAGGAATATCTTCAAATTAAAGCTACACAGAAGCTTTCTGCCAAACTTCTTTCTGTTCTGTGCATTCAACTAAGAGAGATGAACCTTACTTTTGATAGAGAAGTTTAGAAACTCTCTTTCTGTAGAAACTGCAAGCGGACATTTGAAGTGCTATGGTGCCTATAGTGGTAAAAGCATCTTCAAATAAAAACTACACAGAAGCATTCTGCGAAACTTCTTTCTGATCTGTGCATTCAACTTACACAGTTGACCCTTACTTTTGATTGAGAAGTTTTGAAACTCCCTTTCTGTAGAAACTGCAAGCGGACATTCGGAGCGCTAAGGGGCCTATTGTGGAAAAAGGAATATCTTCAAATTAAAACTACACAGAAGCATTCTGCCAAACTTCTTTCTGTTCTGTGCATTCAACTAAGAGATTTCAAACCTACTGTTAAATGAGAAGTTCTGAAACACTCTTTCTGTAGAAACTGTAAGCGGACACTTGAAGCGCTATGGGGCCTATAGTGGAAAAAGAACATCTTCAAATAAAAAATACACAGAAACATTCTGCGAAACTTCCTTCTGATCTTTGCATTCAACTAGCAAAGTTGAACCTTATTATTGATTGAGAAGTTGTGAAACTCTTTCTGTAGAAACTGCATGCGGATATTTGGAGCGCTAAGGGGATTATAGTGAAAAATGGTATATCTTGAAATAAAAACTACACAGCAGCATTCTGCCAAACCTCTTTCTGTCCCGTGCACTCAACTAACAGAGTTGAAACTTACTTTTGATTGAGAAGTTCTGTAACTCTCTTTGTCTAGAAACTGCAAGCGGACATTCGCAGCACTAAGAGGCCTATAGTGGAAAAAGGAATATCTTCAAATAAAAACTACACAGAAGCACTCTGCGAAACTTCTTTCTGATCTGTGCATTCCACTAGCAGAGTTGAACCATACTATTGATTGTCGAGTTTTGAAACAATCTTTCAGTAGAAACTGTAAGGGGACATTCGGAGCGCTAAGGGGCCTATAGTGGAGAAAGGAATATCTTCAAATAAAAACTACACAGAGTCATTGTGCCAAACTTCTGTCTCTTCTGTGCATTCAACTGACAAGTTTGAACCTTACTGTTGATGGAGAAGTTCTGAAACACACTTTCTGTAGAAACTGCAAGTGGACATTCCGAGCACTATGCGGCCTATAGTGGATAAAGGTATACCTTCAAATAAAAACTACACAGAATCATTCTGCCAAACTTCTTTCTGTTCTATGCATTCAACTAACAGGTTTGATCCTCACTTTTGATTGAGAAGTTCTGAAACTCTCTTTCGGTACAAACTGCAGGCCGGCATTCAGAGTGCTAAGGGGCCTATAGTGGAAAAAGGAATATCCTCAAATAAAAACTAGATAGAAGCATTCTTCGAAATTTTTTTCTGACCTGTGCATTCAACTAGCAGAATTGATCCTTACTTTTGATTTAGGAGTTTTGAAACCCTCTTTCTTTAGAAAATGCAAGGGGACATTCGGAGCGCTACGGGGCCTATAGTGGAAAAAAGATTATCTTCAAGTAAAAACTACACAGAATCATTCTGCCAAACTTCGTTCTGTTCTCTGCATTCAACAGAGTTGAACCTTACTGTTGATTGTTAAGTTCTGAAACAATCTTTCTGTAGAAGGTGCAAGCGGACGTTCCGGGCTTTAAGGGGCATATAGTGGAAAAAGAAATGTCTTCAAATAAAAACTACACAGAATGATTCTGCCAAACTTCTTTCTGTTCTGTGCATTCAACTAACAGGGTCGAACCTTACTGTTGATTGAGAAGTTCTGAAACACTCTTTCTGTAGAAACTGCAAACGGACATTCTGAGCTGTATGTGGCCAAGAATGGAAAAAGGAATATCTTCAAATTGAACCTACACAGAAGCATTCTGTGAAACTTCTTTCTGATCTATTCATTCAACTAGCAGAGTTGAACCTTACTTTTGATTGAGTAAATTTGATACACTCCTTCTGTAGAAAGTGAAAGTGAAAATTCGGAGCGCTAAGGGTCATATAGTGGAAAAAGGGACAGCTTCAAAGAAAAATTACACAGAAGCATTCTGCGAAACTTCTTCCTGATCTGTGCATTCTACTAGCAGAGTTGAACTTTACTTTTGATTGAGAAGTTGTGAAATGCTCTTTCTGCAGAAACTGCAGGCAGAAATTCGGAGTTCTAAGGGGCCTATAGTGGAAAAAGGAATATCTTCAAATTAAAACTACACAGAAGCATTCTGTGAAACTACTTTCTGGTCTGTGCATTCAACTAGCAGAGTTGAACCTTATTTTTGATTGAGGAGTTTTGAAACACTCTTTCTGTAGAAACTGCAGGGGGACATTCGGAGCACTAAGGGGCCTATAGTGGAAAAAGGAATATCTTGAAATAAAAACTACACAGAATAATTCTGCCAAACTTCTTTCTGTTCTGTGCATTCAACTTACAGAGTTGAACCTTACTTTTGATTGAGAAGCTCTGAAACTCTCTTTCTGTATATACTGCAAGCGGATTTTCCGAGCGCTAATGGGCCTGTGGTGGAAAAAGGAATATCTTCAAATAAGAACTACACAGAAGGATTCTGAGAAACTTCTTTCTGATCCTTGCATTCAACTAGCAGAGATGAACGATACTTTTGATTGAGGAGTTTTGAAACACTCTTTCTGTAGAAACTGCAAGGAGACATTTAGAGCGCGAAGGGGCCTATAGTGGATAAAGGAATATCTTCAAATAACAACTAAACATAATCATTCTGCCAAACTTCTTTCTGTTCTGTGCATTCAACTAAGAGATTTCAAACCTACTGTTAAATGAGAAGTTCTGAAACACTCTTTCTGTAGAAACTGCAAGCGGACACTCGAAGCGCTATGGGGCCTATAGTGGAAAAAGAACATCTTCAAATAAAAAATACACAGAAACATTCTGCGAAACTTCCTTCTGATCTTTGCATTCAACTAGCAAAGTTGAACCTTATTATTGATTGAGAAGTTGTGAAACTCTCTTTCTGTAGAAACTGCATGTGGACATTTGGAGCGCTAAGAGGATTATAGTGAAAAATGGTATATTTTCAAATAAAAACTACACAGCAGCATTCTGCCAAACCTCTTTCTGTCCCGTGCACTCAACTAACAGAGTTGAAACTTACTTTTGATTGAGAAGTTCTGTAACTCTCTTTGTCTAGAAATTGCAAGCGGACATTCGGAGCACTAAGAGGCCTATAGTGGAAAAGGGAATATCTTCAAATAAAAACTACACAGAAGCACTCTGCGAAACTTCTTTCTGATCTGTGCATTCCACAAGCAGAGTTGAAGCATACTATTGATTGACGAGTTTTGAAACAATCTTTCAGTAGAAACTGCAAGGGGACATTGGGAGCTCTAAGGGGCCTATAGTGGAAAAAGGAATATCTTCAAATAAAAACTACAGAGTCATTGTGCCAAACTTCTGTCTCTTCTGTGCGTTCAACTGACAAGTTTGAACCTTACTGTTGATGGAGACGTTCTGAAACACACTTTCTGTAGAAACTGCAAGTGGACATTCCGAGCACTAAGCGGCCTATAGTGGTTAAAGGTATATCTTCATATAAAAACTACACAGAATCATTCTGCCAAACTTCTTTCTGTTCTGTGCATTCAACTAACAGGATTGATCCTTACTTTTGATTGAGTAGTTCTGAAACTCTCTTTCGGTACAAACTGCAGGCCGGCATTCAGAGCGCTAAGGGGCCAACAGTGGAAAAAGGAATATCCTCAAATAAAAACTAGATAGAAGCATTCTTCGAAATTTTTTTCTGACCTGTGCATTCAACTAGCAGAGTTGATCCTTACTTTTGATTTAGGAGTTTTGAAACCCTCTTTCTTTAGAAAATGCAAGGGGACATTCAGAGCGCTACGGGGCCTATAGTGGAAAAAAGATTATCTTCAAGTAAAAACTACACAGAATCATTCTGCCAAACTTCGTTCTGTTCTCTGCATTCAACTAGCAATGTGGAACCTTACTTTTGATTGACGAGTTTTGAAACACTCTTTCTGTAGAATCTGCAAGTGGACATTCGACGCACTAAGGGGACTACAGTGGAAAAAGGAATGACTTGAAATAAAAACTACACAGAATCATTCTGCCAAACTTCTTTCTGTTCTGTGCATTCAACTAACAGAGTTGAACCTTATTTTTGGATGAGAAGTTCTGAAACTCTCTTTCTGTACAAACTGCAAGCGGACATTTGGAAAGCTATGGAGCCTATAGTGGTAAAAGGAACATCTTCAAATACAAACTACACAGAAGCATTCTGCGAAACTTCTTTCTGCTCTGTGCATTCACCTAGCAGTGATGAACCTTACTTTTGATTGAGGAGTTTTGAAACACTCTATCTGTAGAAACTGCAAGTGGACATTCGGAGCGCTAAGGGGCCTAGAGTGGAAAAAGGAATATCTTGAAATAAAAACCACACAGAATAATTCTGCCAAACTTCTTTCTGTTCGGTGCATTCAACTGACAGAGTTGAACCATACTATTGATTTTAAAGCTCTGAAACTCTCTTTCTGTAGAAACTGCAAGCAGATAATCGGAGAGCCAAGGGGCCCATGGTGGAAAAAGTAATATCTTCAAAGAAAAACTGCACAGAATCATTCTGCCAAACTTGTTTCTGATCTGTGCATTCAACTAGCAGAGTTGAACCTTACTTTAATTGAGGAGTTTTGAAACACTCTTCCTGTAGAAACTGCAAGTGGACAATCGGAACACTAACCGGCCTATAGTGGAAAAAGGAATATCTTGAAATAAAAACTACACAGAATCATTCTGCCAAACTTCTTTCTGTTCTGTGCATTCGACTAAAAGATTTGAACCTTACTTTTGATTGAGAAGTTCTGAAACTTTCTGTAGAAACTGCAAGCGGACATTTGGAACGCTAAGGGGCCTATAGTAGAAAAAGGAACATCTTCAAAAAAAACTACAAAGAAGTATTCTGCGAAACTTCTTTCTGATCCGTCCATTCAAGTAGCAGAGTTTTACCTTACTTTAATTGAGAAGTTATGAAACTCTCTTCTGTAGAAACTGCAAGGGGACATTCGGAGCTCTAAGGAGTGTATAGTGGAAAAAGGAATATCTTCAAAAAAAACTACACAGAATAATTCTGCCAAAATTCTTTCTTTTCTGTGCATTCAACTAACAGAGTTGAACCTTCCTGTTGATTGAGAAGTTCTGAAACAGTCTTTCTGTAGAAACTGCAAGCGCACATTCCGGGCGTTAAGTGGCCTATAGTGGAAAAAGGAATATCTACAAATAAAAATTACACAGACTCATTCTCCCAAAATTCGTTCTGTTCTGTGCATTCAACTAACAGTGTTGAACCTTACTGTTGATTGAGAAGTTCTGAAACACTCTTTCTGTAGAAACTGCAAGCGGACATTCGGAGCACTAAGGGGCCTATAGTGGAAAAAGGAATATCTTCAAATTAAAACTACAGAGAATCATTCTGCGAAACTTCTTTCTGATCTGTGCATTCACCTAGCAGAGGTCAACGTTACCTTTGGTTGTGGACTTTGGAAACACTCTTTCTGTAGAAACTGCAAGCGTACATTCGGAGCGCAAAGGGGCCTATAGTGGAAAAAGATATATCTTGAAATAAAACTTACACAGAATAAATCTGCCAAACTTCTTTCTGTTTTCTGCATTCAACTGACAGAGTTGAACGTTCCTGTTGATTGTTAAGTTCTGAAACACTCTTTCTGTAGAAACTGCAAGCGGAGATTCGGAAAGCTAAGGGGCCAATAGTTGAAAAAGGAATATCTTCATATAAAAACTACACAGTAGCATTCTGGGAAACTTCTTTCTGCTTTGTGCATTCAACTAGCAGACTTGAACCTTATTTTTGATTGAGAAGTTGTGAACCTTTCTGTAGAAACTGCAAGTGGATATTTGGAGCGCTAAGGGGTCTTCAGTGGAAAAAGGAATATCTTCAAATAATGACTACACTGAATCATTCGGCCAAACTCCTCTCTGATCTGTGCATTCATCTAACAGTGTGGAACCTTACTGTTCATTGAGAAGTTCTGAAACACTCTTTCTGTAGAAACTGCAAGCGGAAATTCGGAGCACTAAGTTACCTATAGTGGAAAAAAGAATATATTCCAATAAAAACCACACAGAAGCATTCTTCGAAACTTCTCTCTGATTTGTGCATTCAACTAGCAGAGTTGAAACTTACTTTTAATTTTGGAGTTTTCAAACACTCTTTCTGTAGAAACTGCAAGGGGACATTCGGAGCGCTATAGGGCCTTTGGTGGAAAAAGGAATATCTTGAAATGAAAACTACAGAGAATCATTCTGCCAAACTTCTTTCTGTTCTGTGCATTCAACTAACAGAGCTTAACGTTACTGTTGATTGAGAAGTTCTGAAACACTCTTTTTGTAGAAACTGCAAGCGGAAAATCCCGGCGTTAAGTGGCATATAGTGGAAAAAGGAATATGTTCAAATAAAGACTGCACAGAATCATTCTGCCAAACTTCTTTCTGTTCTGTGCATTCAACTAACAGGGTTGAACCTTACTGTTGATTGAGAAGTTCTGGAACTCTCTTTCTGTAGAAACTGCAAGCGGACATTCGGAGAACTATGGGGCCTATAGTGGAAAAAGGACTATTTCAAATAATAACTACACAGAAGCATTCTGCGAAAGTTCTTTCTCATCTATGGAATCAACTAGCAGAATTGAACGTTACTTTTGATTGAGAAGTTGTGAATCTCTCTTTCTGTAGAAACTGCAAATGGAAATTCTGATCGCTAAGGGGCATATAGTGGAAAAAGGAATATCTTCAAATAAAAACTACACAGAAGCATTCTGCCAAACTTCTTTCTGTTCTGTGCATTCAACTAACAGCGTTGAACCCTACTGTAGATTGAGAAGTTTTGAAACACTCTTTCTGTAGAAACTGTAAGCGGACATTCGGAAAACTGAGGGGCCTATAGTGGAAAAAGGAATATCTTCAAATTAAAACTACCCAGAAGCATTCTGTAAAACTTCTTTCTGATCTGGGCATTCAACTGGCAGATTTGAAACTTACTTTTGATTGAGGAGTTTTGAAAAACTCTTTCTGTAGAAACTGCAAGTGGACATTTGGAGCACTAAGGTTCCTATAGTGGAAAAAGGTAACATCTTCAAATAAAAACTACACAGAATCATTCTGCCAAACTTCTTTCGGATCTTTGCATTCAACT